>NW_027182485.1:300000-539154 GCF_040938575.1 Ambystoma mexicanum
ACCTGGATATAGGGCGATGGAAACGGTGATAAGGGGTTGGTGGTAGCCCGCTGCCTACTGGGGGGTTTTATCACCAACCTCATAATGAGGCCGTAAGAGTCTGCCAGTAGGGGCATGGAACTCCGGGCAGGCGTGACCTGCCGGGAGTTCAGGCGCCTTCCTGCAGAGTTTTAACTGAAGCACCGGCACCGTTAGCAATGCTGCCGGTGCTTCAGTGTCCCCATTCCCATGGAGTGATTTACCGTTCCGCCGCCGCTCATGATATCCCAGTGGCACCGGGATATCGGGCGGCAGAAACGTTGTTATGGGGTCGGCGGTAGCTCGCCGCCTACCGGCAGGTTTTAACACCAACCTTGTAATGAGTCCCACTAACTACAATTCTGCAGGAATTAGGAAAATGTAATAAACAACACGCAGATCCGCTCAACATCATACTGTGTACACAGCCACACTTCAGCCTCAGGTTGAACACACGCTGGAACCCCATCCCTGTGCTGTCTGACACCACATCACATCCTATAATCCATTATCCCCTTTATGGAGATTATTGAGTGGTTAATTCAGAGTTTACCATTCATGTAAAATGCCAGCGAACCATGCCTATTCCAGCAACCAGGACGATGGCGGCTAGGACCAGACGCACAATACGAATGACCCTTTTCCAGAAGCCCTCTGGCTCTCCTAAAACACAGACAATAAACATACATCAGTCAGTATGAAACATTAGCAGGTCAAAGGCAACACGTGATCCTTTGGGGAATGTCTACACACCAAGTGATATAAATACAGAACTCTTACACATGAAATAACAAATCATTGAGACTGGAGCATACAACTTCTTTGGCTTGATTATTAAATATATTAAGGTAAACACATATTCCATCAATTATGAACATAATCAATATTCAGAGTTAAACCAGATTAAATTAGAAGCCTTTTGTTGTGTATGATTAGTATACAAATTATGAACCAACATCATATTAGAAATATAACACATGCACAATTATGAACAGATTCAAATCACACACCTTATTTTATAAGTATAAATGCATACAATTATCTGCTACATAATATTCCAAATCTACACCCATAAGAATTAGTGTTTGCTTGATGAATTCAATTCTGCAACTGTCTGTCAATTCTCATGAAGGGACAATGTAGGTTTCGGCAAACCCGCAATTACTTGAGCCTTCTTCAGAACCAGATGGCTAATTTAGTTATACCATCCAAGTTTAGGAAGTTGTTCATATAATGTCCCTGGTTATCGCCCTCCAAGTTCAAATTACCTATGAGTTCAGCCTGCAAAGCAGCAATATTTTGATTTAGCACACTCACTTTGTGTCCTTGCTTTGCCCTGTCAGATAGGGAGCCAACTCGTATTCAATACATTTTCAAGAACATGCCTGGGGTGTATTGACCAGGAGAAGCTACATCTGGAGCAAGCTGTATGTGTAATATGTGTTGGAGACACAGTTCAGCATGCACTAATCATGGCAAGGCCACACCTTTCTCACATTCGAAAAGCAGGTTGTCATTTCTTAGCTACTCAAGCTGGAAGGCACTGATGAGGTCCAATAAGGCCGAAACATGTCTGTGATTGTTCTCTTTGCATAAAGAAGGTACATGGTCTAGCAGTTTGGATTGGGCTGCCATCTACCAGGTGGTGCAAATACTGATTTGTACATAGTTATTTTATTATGAAATGGAAAGATAAACAAATAAACAATGGGAATGAGGGGACACGATGTTACTTTCCAGTTGTGCTATTGTTGTAAAATAGAAAGCTAAATATCACCCAATGGGGCTAGAACTACCTGTCAGATCATCCTCCATTGTCTGGGTCCCAGTGCAGGAAAGGCAAGGTCTTTCATCTTGGAGCAGGGTGTTTCCCTTCTCTAAGCACCCACTTTGCTCTGTGCTCTGGGGTACTTTGTACACATTTATTGAAATTGAAAAGTGCTTCTCCAATGGGCATATGGAGAGCTCGAGAAGTTCTATTGTGAGGCTCTTTACAAACCTGTATGAATTCATGATATAGTAGTTAATGCATTGAGATTGCTTGTGGAGTCTCCAGAAGCTGGGAACCATACGTGGTGACAAGACAACTTTGATGGTGATGGTGGTTGGGGAGCATGAGATGGTTGACAGCATTCTAAGACTCTGATGTTCCTCCTGGGAGAGAAGGGGATCCAGAATCCAGTCTATATTGTAATGCCCTAGATTTCTGGGTGTAGGACATTCTGGGGCTATGACGTTGCAGTGATGGGGAGCCAGGATAGCGAATGAGCGAAGGAAAAGGCACAAAAGGGTGGACAAAGGGAGATGTTTAGTTTGAGGAGAGCTCAGGAGCATAAGGTGCAAGGGAGAACCTTGGTATAGATCTGCTAGCCCAAGGATGCATTTAAACTCCAATAGAAAGAATTAAATTAGGTAGCAATTTTGCATGGATTTTCTCCCCACATGAAGGCAGTACAGAGAGGTGGCCAAGTCTCAAGGGAGACTGTAGAGGGTATGGGTAGCAAAGTTCAAATCCTTGTTGGAAGCAGGAATGGGTGGAGCAGTAAACCAGCATGCTGAGGACCAAAGTGTTTAGATAGAATGAAAGTTGAAACAGAAATGGATTTTATGAATACACAAAAGGTGAACACCGGGCACACATTTAACTTTAGTGACTCACATGTAACATGCTGGTTACACACTCCACCCTTCAAAAGATCAGCATCCTGGTGATAGGCTGAATTGTGAGGTTTCACATTGATATTAGAGTTTCTCACTTTTCTGCTAGTAAGACACCTCATGTGCCCAATGCTAACGGCCCATTAAGGGGATCTCCTTTTGCAATGATGTGTTTGTACAACCCAATCCCAGGCACTTGGCTCTGTATCAAAAGGGTACTCTTAGCAGGGTTTGGTATCTGGTTTCACCTCTGTGGTGGATCTACAAAGTGATGTAGGTAGATTTTATGGCACCTTGGATAAATCTGGCACTTAGTGCTCGTCTGGTTTGTGGCAGTTCTATTAGGCTCTGCCAGGGCTCCATTGGAGAGCAGTATCTAGAACTGTTAAGTGCCCTTAAGGTAGAGATGTCAGGTACACTGAAGCATGTAGAATCTCCATTCTCTGCTTAACGTTGAGCTTTGCTGCACTGGGAGTCCAGGTCGCTCTTCTTTGTGATGGACTTGAGGATATGACCACCCGTGTTGGTGGATGGTTTGTTTCTGTGCCGTTGCTACTTAGGGTGGCTTTCAGAGTCTCTTGGGATTTATGTTGTCTCAGAGTTGGAGGCCCTCCTGGATATGCTGCTTCGGCTTGGCCAGTTGGTGCTCTATGGACATATTTCCATTTTGGAAACAGATTATTTCAGAGTCGGGTCTTGTATTTTTTGGCCCGTCCTCTCCCTGGATTCAGTACCCCAGCATATCAAGTTACGGAGGCGGCCTCACTAGTGTTACGAGTGTCAGAGGTGCGCCTTGGCATGTCGATATACGTTGAAAGGTCCTTTGCTCTCCAGCTTCTCTGCCTGAGTGGAGAGCAGAGCTGACGAGCACTGCATACATACCTCCTGATACTCTTGGTAGTGAGAGACGCGGAGTGGCCCTGAGCCCGGAGACAGCAACACAGGGTGCTCAACCATAATCCTGTGACTTGCCTAACAAGCTGGAGGTTTTCTGTCAGCAGTGGTGTGGTGAGGATGTTGGGGCTGTGTATGGGTGTGAGGGGTGTTCAGAAAATTAGTTGACTTAGGTGTGGGCTAGTCCCTAGGCACTAGTCACTAGTTTGCAACCTGACCATCCTTGCTTTGCATTGCCTATTAATATCAGGCCCCAGGGCAACCCAAATGACAGAGAGGAAAATACATTGTTTTAATCTTGAAAGCGCGGAGCAGACGCCATTAGTTGAAGACATGGAAAGCAATGTATTCATTCACAAAAGGGGACGAACAGGGGAAGATTAAAGCATTCGTTGCCCCGGCCAAGTGGAGAATATATAGCGAGGCTGTAAAGTTGGCCCATCATATGGCTGATTCATCTATGGCGGGCTCTGCTACGGATTATGTAGAAGAGATTGAAATATCAGGCCCGGTTCTCCAGGATGTGGAAAGACGAGTGAGTATGTCTTTCAAAGACATATGAACTAGCCTGCAAGGCGAGAGATCGGGCCTTTCCTCCCTGACTGCCAGGTTTAGTGCCTCCAGAGAATGTTTGACTCCCCGGATAGGGAAGAGTCTGATTTAAGTAATGCACTAGACGATCCTGACGTTCTCCCGACTACTAATGTGGCGAGGGAGGAGAATGGTTGCAATGGTACCTGCCCGCCTCTGTCAGTTCATTGCATGGTGACAAGTAATAAAGAGGTCCTAAGAAGTGGAGAGAATCCATTGGTGGCTCTAAATCTGGTTCCGCGGTCTTTTATACATTTGTCTGATACTGTAGTGCCGGAAGTAAGAGCAAACTCCACTATTCTCAAGGAGCTAAAAGATCATTTATTGAGAGGAGAGTATATGGGCACAACAACGAAGGCAGAACTTCTCAGCTAAACGTGGCTCATACGATCCAACACAGGGAGACGTCTGTGAATGCAGAGAACAGTGAGGCCAGCACACGGGTGTTGGTGCAGGAGAACAGAGAGGAGTTGGTGCCATAAGATCGAAGGGAGGGGAGACAATGAAAAAGTCTAAGAACTGCAAAGGCCTGATGCAAAAGCAGACCTTTTTGAGAAATATTTTTGATGCATCAGCTAAAAGAGATTCCATCAAATTGCAGACTAGGAAAGATAGTGTGGCAAATCAGAACGTAATTGTAACTGATGACACCCACAACACGTCGGCATAAGGAACAAGTGGATGGATTGAGGCTAAAGGCAGGAGACACAATTTGAGTTGCATCTCTACCCAGTGGACCCACTGAATGTAGTAGTTGGAAAAGAAACTGATAATAAAGAAGAAGAAAGGGTAAAGGGAGGGGGTCTGGTTATACCAGAAAATGTGTAGGGTGCCTTTGAATACTGGTAGGGTCGAGCTGGTGCCCACGTGTGAGGCCATGGTGGAGGCTGCAAATATGCTTGCTACTAATTGTGCCTGCACCTGTAAGGCTTCTGATGTGGGTAACAATAAGAGTACTGATGCTATGATACTGCCTAGCGCAGAACCTGGTATTCTGGCGTCACTGAGAAATGTGAAAAATCAATGGTGGGAGAGGCAACAGGGTAAATGTGGGACACCTGAACATGGAAGAAATGCATACACCCCAGAATCGTCTTCTTCAGCACTGATTCCTGAATCAGTATTAGAAGAGGAGAGGGATATGTCTTTAATAGAGCCAGAGTACTGCAATTTTTCTCTTCCATCACAGAGCTGAGATCTGCGGCTGCTTCAGACATTAGGTTTTTCCCTCTATTTGATAAAAGGATGGTGGGGAAGTGCGCAGTCCATCTGTACGCAAAGCTTATTGAGAAACTGGTTTATGCCAATCACGAGGAATTTCTGGTAAGAGGGTACGAATGTTCTTATGCACGGAAGAATGATTTGATGGAGGATATTGTGGACAAACGGTGGGGTGGGGAAAATAATAAAAATAACATAAAATGCTTAGTGACTCAAGATGGACAGAGGCAGGTCCACCCTCATAAGGTCCCAGCAAACTGGGCCTGGCTGGCCTCCACCCTCACATGTCCAAAGGGGGTAGACCTGGATTCCAAAACTCAAGAGTGCAAAGTTGTAAGTGCTAACTCTCGGGGGCATAGCTGTTTTCTGAAAGCGGGTATGAGGGCAGTCTTTCTAAGATATGATATTGTGTTTGTTCAGGAAACATTGTTAACTAGTACCCCTTATAATGGTTGGGTTTAGCATTATAATAAAAAAGCAAAGAAAGGCAGGAAAGGGCGCCCATTTGGAGGGATACTGGCGGCTATTAAAATTAAGCAGGGATGGCTTTCAATTGTATTGCCACAACATAAGAAGCAGTTCTAATCACCTTCTTTACTGAAGTAGTACATGGGAAAGACCAGGCGATACTTACTATTAATATCTATTTCACTCCGGTGAGGGTGGGAATAGATTCTGTGCTAAATGACATAGAGAATGTTTTAATAATATGCTTTCACTCAGTTTTGGATGATGTAGGTCCAATCATTTTAGGAGGCGACCTTAATTGTATTTGTCTTAATCTTGTATCTTCCTTTGATGAATTAGGGGAGCAGAGGGGGCTCGATGTGCCACTGGAATTGAATCACAGTGTATTAATAGTAAGCATGGGCTCATATGGGCAGGCTTCCTGGCGAGATGGGGCTTATTTCAACTGAAAGCATTGTCTCCCTCCGGTTCACCCCCAGTACCCACGTGGCATGACCATGCCTCACATTCGACTCCAGACTACGTCTATCTAGCAAATATCAAACCTGTAACTATTAAATCATTTGAGGTTTTACTGACGGGGGCAGTGACAATGACATGTTCGAGGGCTCATTAACTATTTTTGCAAACGGGGTGGGGAGTAATAGAGAAAACAAAGTGTACACACCTGGTAGTAAATGCCTCTACGAATAGGGTACTGCAGCTTAGCAAAAATATGGTGAAGGTCAACAATTCTACAGAGAAATTGTAAATGGTGGCATAATTTGAGTGAACATGAGAAGGCGTGCTGCACTGCACCTGAGGAGTTTAGTCAAACTTTGACACTGTTGGAGAAATATAGTTCCTCAGTTAGATGTTGGGAGCAACAGGTCTTTGTCAATAATAAAACCCATTTTGATAGGGCGATTACCCAACAGAAACGGGTCACGTGGTCAGATATTAGGAAACTGAGGAAGGTGAAGGTGATTGAATGGAAGGTGCAGAAGCAAGCTATTCAGTCTCGCAGACAGAAATACAAACGATGGGTAAAAGATTTTACGCTGCAGATATGTATAAAGTAGAGCCGCGACTTGTTTGGGCATCTAATAAAAAAGGATGCCAGATGGATATGGTGGCATTTGAATCCGAAGAACTAGATGCAAATGGAATGTCAGCCTCCTGTGTTTCAGAGGGAGCATGGGTAGAGCATTTCACTATGAAATATAAGGGGGAGGTTGGAAGTTCTAGCTTAATAACAAAGGTGGTCAGTTTGTCTGAGATTCCCTGGACATGTGACTTTGGCAGGTATGAAATTGAGATGATAATTGACAGACTGAATGGTTCGAGAGCAGCCTGTGGTCCGGATGGTATGTCCAATAGCCTTCTACAAAATAGAAAGGAACTATGGGCAGACATACTTTATAGATTGTTCAATCAGATCATTGAAACAGGCAACGCCCAGATTCGTGGCACTTGTCAATCCTGGTTCCAATTTATTTTAAAAGGACACAGATAGACTCCTACCAGTGGCCAGACCATCTCGTTATTAGATGTGCCTCCTAACATTCTGGAAACCTTGCTTTTAAAGAATTAACGAGGCGGGCCGAATAAACAAATCGGTTCAACCCTTTACAAACTGGGTTCAGGAAAGGTATCGGGACCACACTCAGCTATATGACGCTTGCCTCATGTATGGCACAGGCCGGTGGATGCATGGGGAGAACCCTGTACGAAGTGAGACTGGATCTTTCCTCTGAATTTGATCATGTGGATGTGGGTTGGCTGGGAAAAAACTGAGGTTGTTCTACTCCAACAATGGGCTCAGGGATGATATTGCATCTGCCAGAAGTCGCCAGAGCAGGCAGTAAGCCATTGGTCTGTCGTGGAGTACATTATTGCAGATGTCAATGCATAGGTCATGGGATTGCTGTTATTGCAGACAATGAATTTAGCACTGTAGATATATATGTTATATTAATTTCTGAGAATCAAACTGGTCATGTCTCCTTGTCACTCTCCTGGTAGGCCACAGCTCCCAACCCAATGCGACTGGCATTGCCATGCTGGATGTATGAATTTGCATAGTATGTGACAGGTGCTTGACTGAGGCTTTTGATCAGTTTGGTTAAATCTTTGTTTGAAGGGGCAAAGTCCATTTCCTCCAAAAAACAGCCAGACCTCATATGATTGCAGGAGTTTTCATACCCTTCTTTACGGTTCAGTAGTCTTTGGACAAGGTGGTGGGTGGCCAGCTGATATTTCTAAGGGCTGATATGAATGTCCAGTAATAGTAGCAAAAGCACAGGATGCATCAGAGTTCACGTAGTGACATCTTTGCCCACTGCAGAGTGCTTTTATAATAGAGGGATGTACAGAATGCCATCTGTAGATGCAAGGCTACATGTACTTGACTCTGCTCCTGAAGAACTGGCATTTCTCAACTAATGTTTTCAGGAGCCTTTATTCATGTTCTTTCAAAGATTGGATGAAAACGATGTTGTTATTCAAGTTCACCAGCACCTCCTACAGGCTCATGTCACCTGGCGCTCTCTCCCCATCAGAGGCTGGAAAATAATTGGTGTACCTGAAATCCGTTGTGGCATGTGGGTAAACTCGTAGAAGGTGGGTGGACAAATAAAGGGCATCTTCTCGTGAACCTGTGGGTATATGGGAATCTAGTATTCCCGGCTTCTCAGACCTAGGGCAGGGAACCTTCCACCCCTGGTCAGACTCTACTGTAACCAGTATATTTCATCAGACAAACCAATGCTTCATTCACTCCGGGACTAGTCTGGTGCAGGTGTTCAGTTTGCGGTTGTCAATACACATGTATAGGAGCGTTCATCCATTTTCCATTCACGATAGTGGGTGATGCAAAGGGGCTTCATTAGTTTAAGATTTCTGAATATTTTCCTTCTGAATCAATGCCAAAATGGTCTATTTATTTAACTAATTAATCACGCACGTGACAATAGCCATCCCAAGAGACAGAGACATGCTAGCTGACACTATCATAAAAGGTTTCTTAGCCACATAAACACTGTGCCTAGACAAAAAGTAGTGTCACAGATATTCCGAGCACCTATGACACCTGGTTGCGCACGGCGGAATATTTCACATACGGTACAGAGCATGTTGCGAGCTTGCATTTGGACCTTGCACAGAGGATAGCTAGATATGAATGTTCCAAAGGATGTTTGTGCTGGTCTTCTGGGACACTGGGCTTCATGTCAATGAACTGAGGGTCTGTCGAGTAAAGCGATTCATTGAGCCACTTGTTCTGTAACTGAGAGTTAATGAGTAGCAATATCTAACCTGCTTCAAGATATCTCCTGTAGGCTTGTGTGGGTCCTCATCTCCTCCATTCCACAGCAATGATAACAATTGGATGGTATTTTTTTGGGCACAGAGACGGCGACATCTATGTTGGTAAGTGACCGCAGATCTAGTAGTATTAAGCAGCCACTTTCAATGAAAGGGCTTATTGGGTTGGGAGTAAGTCTTGCCCATTGAAGAAGTCTGCAGTCAAGGCAGAGGACAGGACAGCAAGAGGCATGGAGGTAAGTGGTAAAAGGTTGTTACTTACTAGGGTGAAACAAGTGAGATTTGACTAAAACCAGAAGTTTTAGTATGTACCCATATGTTCTTAAGTGTGAACTTAATTTGGGTTTATGAGTTAAATTATTAAACGTATAATTATTTAACATGTTAATTTCACTAAATTATATTATGCAATCTCATTCATAAAAATAGCCACATATTACAGAAATGTACTCTCATACTGACTTGCAACTAATCACAAAATAGAAACACACATCCACACTGTTACAACCACTGCCCCTTCCCCTTCATCGCTATTGTTTCCCCCCCAACTAAACTGCTGTGCCCCTGCCTAATCCACCAATCCTTTCACCCCACCACCCAAACCTCTTCTATCTTATCCACAGACCAAGGTCTGGCAACACCCTTGCCGCGTCACAATACACACCTCGCAGACAAGGTCAGGCGTTGCTAGACCACTTAGGTGGTGATGGCGCATATTGTCAACCACTAGTTGTGATCTGTTAAAGCAGCATTCCGACATGCCATTCGGGGGATCCAGTATTGGGACACTTGACGTTTAATAGAGCATTTCATCTGAGTTCATATAGTAAGTAGCAGCACAATAGTAATTGATGCAGGGTTATTTTGTACTTACTATTATGCTGTGCTGAAGAAAAAGGTGTAAAGTTAGCTTTGCAATTTCTGTGGGGTGATCGGGTATGTTTATGGCTACACAGTAATGGATTCACTCCATAGTCCATATTTGCATCCCAGCATGACATTACCAGGGAATAATGTAAGGCATATGTATAATCTGGCATCCAACATGCATATGTTATAGGAGAGTATGTGTTGTTGGATCCCTAGGTGCCTACTCCTACTCTATGCTATAGGAGAGTATATGTTGCTATATTGGTAAGGCCAGTTTTGTGCTATGTTGGCCATATTATGCAAAACTGGTACTGCAAAATTGGCTCAATTACCAATATCAGGATCACTCTTTAGTGATGTCTGTGAACAAGAGTGTATACTAATATTACTTAATATACTTAAAGAGGGTGGCACCTGCCATGAACTCGGGTTCACAAAATTGAAACATTATAGTGAGGGACATCTATAAGAGGGTGGCTATACTGTGTATCTGACACCCAGTGGAGTCATAGAGACAGCCCTAATTATGTTAAACACTGCCAGATTTTATTAACAATCAGAAGTTCACACAGTGACTTTCATCAGTTGAATCTTGAATCATATCTTCAATAACACATCTCACAAGAGCAAGGTTTCTAACGGGTTTCCCCTTAAGTGGGATCCCAGTGGATTCAGTGATACACTGGTTATAACTGGGATCATTCTAACCCTCCCCAACAACAGCATCATTATTTAGTGGTGCAGGTAAACACAGCATAGACATTAACAACAGCCTGAAATAAGATCTCTCAAAGTAACTCACTCTCTGAAGGGGACTAGTCCTCTACACTACTCATTGCAGAGCACTCACTGGCTCACCTCCCTCTGTGGCACTGGGGATCTAGGGCGGCATTCACCCAGGGACAGAGGGTTGGTGCCTAGGGAGAACTCAGGGGCCTCAGATAAAGGTGGCAGTGGCTATCCAGGCGGATCACTATACAGGCCCTGGTCCTCTGCTGGGCACCAGGGAAAGAGGAGGACGGCAAAGGAGCAAGAGTGAAGAGCGTGGAAGGATGGGGATCAGGCTGGACCCTTCCAGGATGGGCCAGAGCACAATGGTTTCATGAAATGCTCTTACCTGGTAGAGGGTCAAGTTGAACGGAGTGGCAGGGGGTTGAGCTAGGGAAAGAGGAGCAGCCCATCATACCTGTGTCTTCCATATAAGGAAGACGCCTCATGTTGGCTTTTGAAGATACAAACATTACAGGGCGCAGAGACTCCAAATTTAAGAACCTAATGCCATCAGGAAGTACAAACATATGGGAGAGCTTTGTTTTGAAGGCAAACATGAGGTCCAAGAAGTGAATATAAAAGGGGCTCTTTTCAAAAGCACAGGGTGTGATTGCAGGAAGAAAAAGCTTCTCGGCCTGAAGCCAAAAGATGCATTATGGTGTGGCTATTCCCAGGAAACCGCCTGCAGTGAGATATTAAGGAAAGGTACTGCACAAACCGGGGTTTGTAGCCAATGTTCCAGTGCTCGGGGGGATGTCTTACTACTTGCATATTTAAACCAGAGACCCTTTTAAGTATAAATACCCACAGATATAAAGTCTTCTGAAAGTGATTTATGATGTTCGTTATGACCAAGCAATTTATGGTGTTTCATTAATCCAGCCCCACAGTAGTCGAATGTCCAGCAAAGTCCACTCCACACTTACATTGGGGCTTGACAGCTGTTGCTACAACATTAGCAGCCTTCATATTTCCACAAAATTGAATGTATTGTTTCTAGAAATGTCAAAGTATTTGTTTTTGATACTTTGACACATTGTGGAATTAAAATGAGCTCATGAGCAAGACATGGATTTTAAAAATAGCTCCCTGCCCTGGCACAGAGAGAAAAGTGTGCCCTGTCAAAGCAAATCCTTATATATTTCCATTGAAGGAAGAACGTCGAAGCTGCAAAAAATAATCCTAAACTTTCTTTCATATCAGGATGAAATGCGTGGTTTATTTACAGTTTCATAGTCAGAGTCAAATAGTCCGTCAATCTGTGTGTGTTTCATGTCCAACAGCAGCACTGCTTCAGAACAGTTTATGTTGTGCTACAGGGAAACTAAAAACTAAAACATGGGTGACAACTTCACCTCCACCGCTCCTCCTTCCTATAAACTGAAGCTCCTCCACAGATGCATTTATGCACGCAAGTACTTCAACCAATGAAAGATCTCCTATAAGAGACTGTGTGTTGTTGGATCACCTGGTTCCTCATACTCTATGCTATAGAATAGTACATGTTGTTGGATCCCTAGGTGCCTCCTGCTACTCTATGCTACAGGATAGAACATGTTGTTGGTTCCTAGGTGCCTCCTACTCTATGCTATAGGAGAATATGTGTTGTTGGATCCCTAGGTGGCTCCTACTACTCTATGCTATAGGAGAGTACGTGTTGTTGATCCCTAGGTGCCTCCTCCTACTCTATTCTATAGGAGAATATATGTGGTTGGTTCCTAGGTTCCTCCCCCTCGTCTATGCTATAGGAGAATACATGCTGTTGGTCCCTAGGTGCCTCCTCCCACTCTACGCTATAGGGGAATATGTGTTGCTGGTTCCTAGGTGCGTCCTACGCTATGCTATAGGAGAATATGTGTTGTTGGCTCCCTAGGTGCCTTCGTCTACTCTATGCTATAGGAGAATACATGTTGTAGGATCCCTAGGTGCCTCCTGCTCTATGCTATAGGGGAACACATGGTGTAGGACCCCTAGTTGCCTCCTGCTCTATGCTATAGGGAAATACATGTTGATGGATCCCTATGTGCCTCCTCCTATATTATGCTATAGGATAATACATGTTGGTGGATCCCTAGGTACCTCCTCTATGCTACAGGGAAATATGTGTTGTTTGAACCCTAGGTACCTCCAACTATATTCTATATGAGAATATATGTTGTTCAATCCCTAGGTGGCTCCTCCTACTCTTTGCCATAAAAGAATATGTGTTGTTGGATCCCTAGGAGCCTCATAATTGATGCTACAATACAATTCTGTTATTTTATCCCTAGGTGCCTCCTCCTACTCTATGCTATAGAAGAATACATGTTGTTCGATCCCTAGTTGCCTCCTCCTACTTTATGCTAGAGGTGAATATGTGTTGTCTGCTTCCTAGGTGCCTCATCCTACTCTATTCTACAGGAGAAGACTTGTTGTTGGATCCCTAGTTGATTCTTTGTACTTTATGCTGTAGGGGGATTTGTGTTGTTGGATCACTAGGTGCCTCACATGCTATGCTATATGAGAATATGTAATGCTGGATCCCTAGGTGCCTCCTCCTACTCTATACTGTTGGAGAATACGTGTTCTTGTTTCCCTAGGTGCCTATTCCTACTCTATGCTATAGGAGAATATGTGTTTTTGGATCCCTAGGTGCCTCCTGCTCTGCTGACAAGGTACTAAACAGCAGCGCCAAATGTCTCTACTAGGCTTTCGGCCACTTACCCACCTGACTGCGCCTTTCACTTAAGTGCTGGAACCTCTTACTTGTGATCTTCCCAGATTGGGCCTCAGGGTGCCTTGTACCATCTGTATCTCATAATTACATGCCACTTAGTGTCTGTTCTAGTGGCCCTGTGAAGCAGGCCTTCATTTGGCACATGTGATACCATTGGCCAGCACCATTGTAATTGCGCCATTTTTAAAGATGCAGTTCTGTGCAGTAGATAGACTCACAATAAGCAACGGAAATGTGGGTGAATGTGGATAACAGAATGGTTTAACGATTAAAGGAAGACATGGAAAAAGGATGTTGTCAACAACAAACCGAGAAAACAGGACAAAATGAAGAGAAAGATGAAAGGAGACACATAACTGTTTGGTGGCTGCTCTTTTCTCTTTTTCTCTTTAGAATTTACTGAATTTTCTTTTATAGAGGCAAAAACAAATCAACAGAGAAATGTAAACTCCCACTGTCCCCGACTATCGCAGCGAGGATTTCCACCTTATCACATGAGTCAAGTCCATTATCCTCTCTCTAGAGACTGAGCTGCAGCGCTTGGACGCAGCACGTCCATGTTGACCTTCCTCCTATCAAACATGCAGTCCCACTGCTCTAGCTGCGCCCCATGACCTCTGCCTCCTTACATGGGCAGGTGACATCAGTGGATTGACTCTGTTCCTCACTGACGTGGTTCTTCACGGTGCAGGTCACGTTCCTGAGGACAGACTCGTAGCTCATCTCTACTACCCTGGAAGGGAGCCATGAGGGTGTCCCATTCACGCTCCAGGAATAGGATGGGTCAGTGCCGTTCTCCATGAGGCAGGACAGCTGAACACCGCCATTCAGATGGCATGTGTAATTCACCTCAGGTGTGGACACAGGGTCTGAAAGGAAAATGTCACAATGTTTGGTCCTGAGACATTTTGACACAGAATTTATAGTCAAACCTCTATCAGGTACAGGGCTGAAAGGTCCACGTGTGGCATCTCATAACATTGTGACCATTGACATACTAAGAGTAGTGCTCAGCACCCTCTTCTATTTCCACCTATTTATATTGTTTTACTTTTAATATCCCCTCTCATTCCCTTCATGACTATTTTCTTGTTCTTTATATTCTCTGGTTACATCCTATTCCTATGATTCTCTATTTCATTCTTAATTTCTGATTGGCTGAAACGTTCCTCTTACCTGCTTATCAAAGGTAATCTTTCTTCCCCCTGCCTCGGCTGCAAGCATATCAAATGCCACCCCTAGACTTATGTTAATGGCCATCAAGCGACTTGGAATGACCCAGTAGAGGGTTGGAATTACCTATCTGAGGGCCACAGGTAGTTGCACCCCACCTGGATCTTCCAGGCATCCCAGATTTTACACAGCTGTCTGCAGGCCTGGCTACTTCTTCCAGCCTTGATGACTTTAAGTTGAAGGAAAGCTGGCAGGAAATTAGAAGACAGGTATGAAGGGCATACGAGAAACCAGGTTCTAGGTTTCATCAAGCATTTCCCTCCAATGTCACTGGTTCCCAGCACCACCATCCATGTTATTTTAAGAAGAACGTACAAAGCATGACTAACGCCACAAGTGCCTTCTTGCACTTCAGATCCCTGCCCAGAACCTTGTGCCACTGCGGGTGACGTCCCAGAAACCACTGCTGGAAAATGCAGGTCTTCATATGTTCCTGGCAGACCTGATTCCTTTCTACAACCCAGAGCATCAAGAGAAGTTGGCTTCAAATGGTGGGGGCGTGGCAGGAGAAGGTTTGCCCACCTGCTCTACATCAATCGAACTGCAGTACTTCCAGCTGCAAGGCTGCAGTTGAGAATATGCATCTGTAAGGCAAGTACTTTGTGACCTGTTAATTGCTAAAGGTAAACCCAAATTATAGTAGGAGTCCACTGCCACTGCTCCATTCTCCTCTACTCCTCTCTCTTCCTAACATCACGTGCCTTCATACCTTCCTCCTCCACTCTCTATACCCTGTCTATGGAGCTACTCATATGTGTAACCTTTATTTATTTATTTATCACACACTCCTTCACCAATGGGTGCATCATGGCGCTGCTGGGAGGTAGGAAGGGAAGGAAAGAGAAAAAGGGGGGATCGAAATACAAGGTGAGCTAAAACAAAAAGGTCTTCAAGGTGCGGCGAAACAGCAGGTGATCCTGTGTGGCATGCAGGGTCACTGGAAGGGATTTCCACAGCCTGGAGGCTGCAACAGAGAAGACCCGGCCACCTGATCTAGAGTGGTGAAAGCGGGGAACCTGAACAAGATGAAGAGATGCAGAGCATAGACAACGAGAGGGGACATAAGGGGGAATTGGACCTGCAAGTACTCAGGACCTGAGCCATAAAAGTCCCGGTGCACCATGCAGAGTGCTTGGATCTCCACCCGTTTCCCCACAGGAAGCCACTCAGGAATGAACTGATCCAATTGACTACATCTTCAGAGCCGGTCCCTAGGTTTTTTAACCTTTGGAGAAGCTTGCCATGATCCACAAGATTGAAGGCTGCTGATAGATCCAACATCATCAGCAGCCCTGATTGACTTGCATCCATGTTTTCGGCATTTCAGTCTGTGGATCCAGCAAAGCACACTCTGTACCATGGAATGATCAGAAGCCTGATTGCTTTGGATGTAGTAAATCGTCATGTTCCAGATGCTGCTGTAATTGTATAGTGGCCGCGTTATCAATAATGTTCAGCAGAAAAGGCACATTTGTTATCGGTCTATAGTTAGTATGAAGTGTGTGATCCAATCCTGCATTTTTAATCAATGGAGTTACCGTCACCCTTTATTTCAGTATATCGGGTACTTCATTACTCAGGAATGTGGCATTAACACACAAACCAAGAATGGAGTAAAGGGCTCGCTATTGTCCAGTCTGATTTTAGAAGGGAGATTTTCCCCAAAACATGTGGTAGGTCCCGTTTTCTTCAAAATGTTCTCCATAATTTCATTGGACACGGGTTTAAATGAAAAAGCCCCATTAGCCTGCGGGACCATTTCCTCCGTCCGCTGAGCACCACCACTATAATGTGGATGTTCCATATTCTTCCTGATGTTATCATGAGCTGTTTTGATCTTCACAGTCTGTGGTTTGGGGAATAAATTGATGTAATTGGGCCCTGGGTTTCTCTAAATCTCTAAAAAATGTCAAAGAGCTTTTTTGAATCATTGTTAGAATTTCAATCTGGTTGTCGTAAAAGTTCTTTTTAGCAAGTATAATTTCATTACGGTATAGTAAGATATCAAGTGACTTCCAGATGGTTTTATTCTCTTGTGTCCGTTCTTTTCCCCACACTCTCTCTGCCCTTCTTTTTTCTTGTTGACGAGCAGCAAGGGCTGGGGTGAACCATTTCTGCTTATTGGTCTTTTCCCTGATAGTTTTAGATTTAAGTGGAGCGACACAATCCAGCAGATTAGTAAAGGTTTCCTCATATGCTGCAGCCAACAATCTTGCCTCAATCTTATACCCAACCTCATCATTTTACTATTTACTTGCAGAGATTTGCAAACTTTAAGTTTATAGCCTCTAAGTATAACCTAAAATGTATACAATCTGCAGGAACTGTCTACCACTATAAGAAGCTCACAGGATTCTTTCCTTCAAAAGGATACATTTAAGAATTATAATGCAAGCCAAGTGATCTAATTCACTTCAAGACAAATATGACAATATCAATAATTCCATAACAAGAGGACAATCACTAAAAGAGTAAGCACAACCCTAATGTAGCTCTTCTTACTAAAATATGACATTAAGCTGTGTACCACATATATATATATAAGCACTAAGCACTTTATAATGTATATGCACTATGCACTTTATAGGATACAACAAAATTGTGGATTATATCCATGATAATGCTGCTTTGCATATTTGCACAGGGAAGCGGGCAGCCACCGTCATCCTGTATACAGTAGGCACTTTATTTATTGATGCCGGTAATAGAGGTTTTTCCTCCTTGAATATTAACCCGTTTACTATTAATTGTTAACTTTGAACGATATCAGAGCTAGCATGCACTTTGGGGCCATCAATGCCTCCAGTGCTTACACATTTTGTAAGCTTTCATGTTTTGCTCAATATTACGGGCTAAACGGGCAAATTGGCATTGCATCATATTTTAAAGAGCAACATTTTTGAACAGCAATTCTCAGAATTCCACTGCCCGCATATTTTCTTGGGCATATTATTGAAAAAACATGCTGAAATGACAACACTAGAGGTATGCATAGAGCATTAATGCTTGATAAACAGTTTGAAATTATGCATTTTCTAGAAATTATTTGCACTACGCATTTATATATATATTTTTTATGAATGTAACTGTTTAGTAACTTTGGTATCAGGTTATTTAAACCGGAACTGCCAACGTTATCATGCAAAGTGTTTAAAATAAGTTTGACACGTTTAAATCAAGGTAAATCAGCAGGCTTTTGTGCACGTTAAGATGTCTGCCTTGTTGGAATCGTGACAATAGTTAACTGCTTCGGTGACATTCCTCACTGAGCCCTGGGGATAGAGATGTATGAACTTATATATAGTCACCTTGTCTATGTTTGCACTTTTCCTACGTGACCAAGCGGTTTGTTTACCGTGAAACGCGTTGTATTCTGTGCTTTTTTCTTATCCATGCTGACTTTAAAATAAAGGCATGTCAGTCTGGACGAACTCTGGTTTTTCTGCCTCTGTATAGAGAGTCACCTTGGCTTTCTCTATTTGTTTTTGGGAGTGCATTCCGCTAACCTTATCCCATCTCCATCACGGATCGGGAAATGGGTTCTTTTTAAACATATATATATATATATATATATATATATATATATATATATATATATATATATATATATATATATATATATATATATATTTATATTTTTTGCCAAACTCAAATCATGAAGTTTTCAATGTTTTTTTTCTAAACAGAATGTCTCAATGCTTTTCTTCCCTTAAGAAAAATATTTTCTGGTATAAAATGCATTGAAACCTTAAATGCAGCACTCACATATATGCAAAAAACAAATCTTGTCTATTAGATATATATTTTGAAAATACTAAACCACAAATATTGGAAATAAGTTTTATTTCTTGTTCACCATTTTTACTTTTCAGCGACTGTACAAATTCACTTTCCCTCCTGATGAACCAATAATGTAAAGTGGGGAAACAAGTGTTGAGGGCATTGATGTTAACCTTAAGAAGTTGAGAAAGAAATACAACTAAGCTGTGAAGATAACAGTTACTACTAAATAAATGTATGTTTGGAGCACCTGGCAACAGTGTTTGTATCCTTCATTTGAGTACTTCTATTAGCTCTGTGCAGCCCTTAGAGCAGCAAACCACAAATGTAGGCAGCACCAACAAGTTTAAGAAGAACTAACAACCACTAAAATCCAATCACTCGCCGCAGTTTGCCACACAAAGGCTGCTATCTTCTTGCTATTCGTTGTGTGGTTTTGTGTTCGCCTCACTGACTGCCCTGTCTTACATTGTAATGCTGGATGTTTCCGCTGCATTCTTCCTTCCTCCAGGTTCTCATTTTCCAACTACATTGTCCATCTAGCCAGGGCCGGTCTTACAACAGATTGCACCCAAGGCGGGATGCATCGTTGGTACCCCCCTCCCCCGACCTGTGATCTCATGCATGTGGCATGGGCTGAGCAGCAGGAGTGGGGACTAAGAGTTAACAAAATTGTCAATGCTGGCATCTGCTGAATTTCATGAACCTCAGAAAACAACAATAAGAGGGTCAAACCCGAACAGGCCTGGTTATGTTAGTCTGCTTTTGCTCTTCATTTTTAGTAACAGTGACCAGTTTGCTGCTGTGAATCAGGTCAGAGAATCGACAATTTCAGATCTACACTAATGTCATTCGTATGACCTCAAACATTTAGCCAGTCTTAGCACTTACTTGTATCATTGTCCTTCACATCTGATAATAGCTTGTCTTTCCCCCCCTGTTCCCCTTTGTCTTCTCCATCCTCGCCCTCCCCAGCACTACCTTGGTCAGTCGCTGACCCTTACGATAGTCATTTGTTCTGTTACCTCTCCCTTCCCCTCTCCTCCCACCCTCCCCAGCCCTCCTCCCCCTCCTCTTGTCACTCTTGCACTGCAACAATCGTCGTCAGGCATAGTAATGCTACTGCTAGTTTTGTCTCCTTTTTTCCTTCCCCGCCTCTCCCTTATTGTTCCAGGCACTTGTACTATCTGGTATGATATGATAGCTTGCTCACATTCTGATTTGTTTCAAGGACCTGTAAGAATGTGAATGTTTTTCTTCCTTGTTCCCTTCCTTACTTGAAGCGCTTTGAAACACATTGTGTATAGGCGCTATACAAATAAACAATCATTCATTCATTCATTCAAAAGGTGATGAACTGGTCTTGAACAGTGTTACTCAAACCTCCAAGAACAAGCACCAGCAACATACCCACCGATAGCTGAACAAGCCCGTCTATCTCAGCATTAAAATACATGCATTTATGCATTATGTATTGAATCAAATATTTCACGGGAAGTTAAATATATTTAGGAGGGAAACACGTAAACAATATCACTACTCCATGTGAGTGGTAAAGTCTACTTTAAACATATGCAGAGAGTTAACATGCATGTACAATTCAACATAGCTCCCAATGTTAATGTTGGAGAGGTGGCGTTCTAAAATTAGGACATTATAATGTGGATTTTACATTGAAACACACTGCAGTGCATTACCGCGGCAGAGAAATGGCAGTACGAGTATTGGGGTTTGTTTCGCTCATGCTGTAAAATCGCAAAGAAAAACGATGTCTACCATCCCAACATAAAAACAAAAACAATCAAATTCTTAAAGGGTGGAAGATGACCTTTTCTTGGGGCTCGTTAAGTTTACTTTTTGCAAATTACGAGTCGCGTGCTGCTTGAATAACAGCGGCCTTTGCACATTGTGCAGTGTATAGACGAATTTCATTTCAAGGGTCTTGGAGTACTGTGGGTATCAGGGGAAGCATCTCCAGTGTATCCCAAGTATAGTGCGCTTTGCCCTCCACCCTCACCCCCCAACCATGCAGCCCTGCGCTTTCTCACATTCTCCATTATGGTAAAGAATATTGTCCCGAGTTTGGGAGAGACATGGACTATGCAGAAGGAGCTGCCTCCCAAGGGTGTGTTTAGCTGCTGGTGTATCAAATGCAGAAATGGGTGGCATAAAGAGCCCCACTCTCTGAAACATCTTTTGCGCACTGGTTGGTCACACGACAGAGAGTGTGAGCAGGTGATTCCCTAACACTTGAACCATTCTTATGAGACCTGGCTTTGATTAATGTGGCGGTAACTAGTCATGGCCATTTCCCAGCGTTTGTGTTAAAGGAGATTGGAAGCTGCACCGTGCAGGGTATTTTAAAGGCCATGAATTGATGCTACAGCATGTCGCCCCCAATGGAACAAAGAAAGTGAAGCATGCATCCTGCAAGTCTGGGTATTTGCATTATACGGAAGACGGGCCAACCGTCCACGGAGACGTTTCTACTGTAGTTGCTGAGTTGCTTTCCCAAGCCAGCTGCTGTGCAGACTTCGCTCAGCTTTTGGTCCAGCGCCTGCATCCATCCTTCACACCATCATTGACAAGGCGCGTTCGTGTAGGTGTTTGTTTATCTCGTTAGACTAGCGTGATTGCTATTCCAAACAAAAGAAGCACAACAACAAAGAAGAGTATAAGACAAGTCTGAGCGAACAGTGAAATGTATGAAACTCTTGCACTAAAATAAAGTCAGCAGGGCATGCCCAGGGAAGAGGGAACGACGAACAATATGCTCGGGAGCGGGAACTAGGGGTGCGTAGTAACCCCAAAACCGGCCCAAGCGTGGTACGGGCCCCCAGGGCCCCGCCCTCAAAGTGATTTTGGCCCGGCCAATGGATCGACCAATCCAACCCTGCAGAAACGTGCAACTGTCTAAGATCTGCTGACGGTGACACTCTGCCTAGGTCTTCCGAGAACCAGCCTTTTGATCTCCTGAGGAGTGTCCACCATCAGTGCTCGCTTCCTTTTTCATGACTACTTGAGCCTTGACAAAAATGTCTAGCTTTCTGGCCTCCAGAGGCTGTTCTTGGATGGCCCAGTAATCTCTGCAATATCATTTTAAAATAAATAAAATGCCTATGCAGCAATGGGCCTCACCTGCGAGGACGGGAGCAGGAGGAAAGAAGTGTGCTTGCCACGGCAGGCTGTAGTTACTGCCGGGTTTCCTGAAACAAGGCCAATCAGTGAGGGCAGGATCCAGCAACTGTTTGTATTTGCTGATTCTGCTGCTGCTTGGCAGTGTGTGCTTGTGATGGGAACAACTTCAGGATTTAGTGACCCACTCACTCTTCTTTGCTGTAATGTCCGGGTCCGACAACACCAGCCAGCCCCAATCGATCCACACTTCAGTGTCAGTGCGCGCCCATAGCCTGGAGGAGGCTGCACGTGCGCCCATGGGCCTGGCTGGCGCCAGCAGCACCGGCGCAACCCGGGGCCAGGGGAAGGTAATAATTTATATGCCAATTGCCCTGCCCTGCCTGAGGGCCGAGGCCAGGCCCGATTCTTGGCCCGGACAAGGCGGGCAACTGCCCGGGTCACAATAGCCCCGGATGGCGCAATTGCCCCGGTCCCTGGAGCCTCTGGAGGGGATGGATTTTCCCAGTTTGTCGGGCGGCGCATTGACGTGGGGAAAGTTCCGCAGGTCAGGTGCTGGCGCTGCCCCTTCTGACTGTAATATCACGTAGTACAAAAGTACTACGTGACATTACAGAAGTCAGAGGCTCCCTCTGACCAGTTTCACACCACTTTGGGTGGGGGGCATAAGCACACCAATAAAAACACTTTAGGTCCCCCTGCAGCTAAGACCAGCCCATTCCATCACAATGCCGGCAGGAAACTGCTAATGGTGGCCCGTTAGTCACTAAATTGTTTCCTGTTGGCATTGAGATGGGAGGAGAGGTGCGGTGGGGGGTGGGCGTGCCTTGCAGGAACGCACCGTGGGCCCCGACATGGTACAAACGGAGACCCATTTGGGCCCATGGTACGTCCCTGTAAGACCAGAAAATTGCCAAAATAATAGCTTAAAGCAGTGCTCTTTCTTTCATCTCGCTTCTTTTCCAAACTATATATCAATTAAACTTTAAACCACTTCCATGGCACTGGTGAGGAGTTAACTGCACTATGCAGATAATAGTTTTGACCAGTGTTGCTGAGTAAATATTCTTTAAGCTGCGAACCGGTTTATTTATTTATTTATGCAATGTTTGTCGGGTACATGGAGATGGATAATTTATTTATTTATGCAATGTTTGTCGGATAGCTGTATCCGACACACATTGCATAAATAAATAAATATGCAGGTACCCGACAAACATTGCATGAATAAATAAATAATCATGGCCCATGTATCCTTACAACAGTCAAGATTTTACTTTATCAAAACATAACCCTTGATTCCCATTCAAAGAATGTTAAAGTGATTGTTTATTGGGTTCAGGTGTCTCCTTGTCATTGCCCTTTTGGCTTATGTTGCCGCCAGACCCCCTTAAGCATCTTGTGTTCTTTGTTGGCTGTATATACTGCATCCTGTGCCATATTCATGGTCTCCTGGTTGGTGTGCCCAGTCCTCATTATCTGCAGCCTAAGTGGGACTGGGGCATAAAATTGTCTTGGGCTCCAGTGAAAAAGTGGCCCACCGTTGCAAATGGCAATTCATTCCTTGTGTGACAGACTGACTTTGGGTAGGAGTTCCTTAACGGTGTAATTTGGGAATGGCGTGCAGGGTGCAGCTGGAGAGGTGCGCGGTGTGCGCGTGGTGCGGTGGGAGTGGCGCATGGGATGGGATGCGGGGGCGGGCACATTCCTAGTGTTTCGCCCTGGGCACCAAATGAACTAGAAACTGCCCCAGCCCAGGCCACAGCCTACAGCAGTGCCAGTGGTAGAATACACATGTAACATGTTAGTTTCCTAACATTCTAAAAATGAACAGGCACATTCATTTTCATAATGTTAGGAAATGTGTTACAAGTGTAATCTAGCACTCTGGACTGCTGGTGCAGCGCCCCCTAGAGGCCGACTGACGTGAGGCAGCTGCCTGGGCTGCCTGACGCAAAGACCGGCCCTGCATCTAGCAACCTGTTCTACTATTGTGTGAGCTTTTGTTGTATTGGTCAGTTGACTACTATTGTCTCGTCCCTCTCTGTCTCGTCTGTTTGTACCCCTATGTGTGTCCTGCCCTAGTGTTTCCCCCCTTACCTCCACCCTCCCATCCTCCTCTTCATTTCTCCTCTCCCCCACCTACTCTATGGTGCTCTGTGTTTTTCCTATCTTTTCTATCTGCTTCTCTATCGACTATCCTGCTCTCCTTACTAAGTCTGGTAGGAAGAAGTTTAAAAAGGACATCCTGGTCTCAAACCCAGGCCTCCCTATCAATGACAACTATACCAGTGCTTCCTCCAGACAGACCCTCACTGACATCCTCTTTGTTGTTCCCTCGCCAGACCTATGGACTCTTCATATTGTCTCTGTGCTTTCTCCTTTCTCTTCTTCTCCCTTTAATGGTGGCACATGGTAGGTCATCATTAATGTTTACCTGAATGTTACCATCTTGGTCCAAGGCCCTCAGGCCAACCTTCTCCTCTTTGATAGATGTTTCCCGCACCTCATCAATTTCCTTTCTTCTCCTGCTGTCCCTTCTCTCCCTTCCACGGCTACCTTGCCTCCCAACTCTGTCTCCTCCTTAGCTATCTTGTTCTCTCCTTCTTCCTCTTCTACTCCCCCTTGGGCTCCTTCTACACCTCTGCAGGGCATACCTCTGATTTGTACCCCTCCACGGAAGTCTTTCAAGGATGGCAACCTTCTCCTTATTGCCACTCTCAACTCTCGCTCAGCTTTCAAACACTCCTCTGACATCTGCCGCCTCTTGGAAGACCTTGACCGCAATGTCCTCGGTCTCACTGAGACATGGTTCACAGCCAGCTCTGTCACAAGCTTTGACACTCTCCTCCCTGATGGCTACAAGATCCTCCCTGTGCCCAGATCCAACCATTCCAGAAGGGTTGTAACCCTGATCTTCCCAGAGTGGATTCCTGCCTCTGTAATTCCTACGCAGGCCTACTCCTCTTTCGAATTCCTTCTCTGTAAGTTTTCTCTCTCTCCTGGCCACTCTCTTAATCTGGCTAACATCTATCGGCCACCTGGTCAGATCTCCTTCCTCTCTGAGTGGGTGAACCTCTCCTCCTCCCTCCTGGCTTCGACCACTCAACTCCTTCTTCTTGGAGACTTTAACATCCACCTGGATGCTTCCTGTCCTTCCTCTGGACTCTTTTGCAACCTCTGAGACTCTCTGTTTCTATTCTCCCCTCCGGCCTGACTCACTCTGCAGGGCACACTCTGCAGGGCACACTCTGGATGTTCTGATCTCTTCAGACCTTCCCCTATCTATGCCTCTCACCACTCCTTTATCCTGGCATGATCACTTTCTCCTTTCCTCCCATCTCACCCTATCTACCCCTCAGGCCAAGCCAACTCCAGCCACCTACCTTCTTGGTTATCTGACCTATGAAGCGTGTGTATTTTGAGGCTTTTGTCGCCACTTTCTCACCCCTCCTCCTCCAATGGCTGACTCACATCCTGACACAGCCCTTCCCAAGCTCCAATCTGCTATCTCTGATACTATTGATGTTCTTGCCCCTGTCATGAGGATCCGCTTGAAGCCCAAAGCAAAGTGAAACTCCTGGTACGCCTCAGACCTCGTCACCCTTAAACGCAAGTGCAGTGTGGCTGAGAGGAAATGGCTAGCTTCCTGTGCATCCTCTGACAAACTGGCCTGCCGCCTGCTCCAAATGCAATACCGGCTCTCTGTCCGCACCAAGAAGAGAGCCCACATCCAAGCCTGCGTCTCTACGGCATCCAACAACTCGGCCAAACTCTTTAAAATCTGCATGGAGCTGGCCAATCCTGCAGCAGTCTCTATCTCTCCTCTCCCCTCCCAAGCCCTCTGCACGGCCCTGGCTTCTTATTTCATCTCTAAAACTCAGGACATCCTGTTCTCTCTATTGTCCTCTCCCCCTCCTCCCTCTACTCTCTGCTCTACCTCTGCCCCCCCTGTGGCCAGCGCTCTTCCCTCCTTCGCTGCCTTTCCTCTGTTGTCCTCCAACAAGGTTTCTAGACAAGTCCAATCTATGAAAGTCTCATCAAAACTGGTTGTCCCATGTTCTTCTAAAACCATCAAGGACCAGATTGACACCCCTGCCCCTTCCCTGCCTGACTTCTGCAACTACTCCTTCGCCACAGGAGCCTTCCCTTCCCCCCTGAAGCACTCTCTTGTGCACCCTCTTCTCAAGAAACTCTCAGCTGACCCCTCCTGCCCGGCTAACTATTGCACGATCTCCATCACTCCTTTCCTGGGCAAACTCCTGGAAAAGATGGCCATCTCCCATCTTAATCGTCATACTGAATTTGTTGGGTGTTTCCATGATCATCAGTCTGGCTTCAGAGCAGCCAGAAGCACAGAAACTGCTCCCCTGAACATCCGCAATGACCTGCTCTCCAACCTCGACTATAATACCCCCTCTGTCCGCATCTTTCTTGATCTCTCTTCTGCTTTTGACACGGTCAACCATGCCATCGAGCTCAACCAGCTCCATAATAACCTGGGTATCACCAATCAGGCCCTGGCCTGGCTGACCTCTTTCTTCTCCAATCGACCCTCCCAGGTCCAACTAGGGTCCTTTATCTCCTCTATCTCTCTCTCTACCTGTGGTGTTCCACAGGGATCTAACCTCTCTCCATGGCTGTTCAACCAATACCTGGCACCTCTTGCTCACTGCATTGCCGCTCTCTGCCCCAACTTTCAGTGCTATGCAGATGACACTCAACTCGTTTTCAGGCACCCTTCTGCCACCTCTTCTCTCATCTCTGACTGTCTGTCTTCTATCCCGGAGTGGTGTGCCCCCAACAATCTCTGCCTGAATGCCAGTGAGACAGAGATTCTCCTCATCGGCACACTGTCTCTCTCCTTTCCTGTCAATCTCTGGCCGGCCTCCCTTGGCCAGGGTTGGACTGGGAAAAGAAAAAGGCCGGGACACCTAAAAAAGTGTCCCTCACCTTAAAAAAGTGGCCATCAAACACTAATCCGTGAATCATGTCAATACACAACTTTACAGAAAATGCTACTTATGGAGGGTTAATGGTGTTTGTTGCATGTAATGTTTTATGCAAACACTTTGAAAACAAGTGATAACATTCCTCTTCTATGGCCTTGCCAGGATTTGAAACTGCTACCTGCAGATCATGAATAGATCGCAGCAGCGCCAGCGAGCGCTCAACCTGCTGGTCTATATTACTGGAGTAAGCTAGGAGGAGCAAGCAGTTCCTTCCTTCTCACCTCCCATCATCCATCACTCCCTTATCCCTCCCTCCCTTCCTTACTCTTGATTGTCTTCTTCCTTTTTTCTTTTGTTCCTTCCTTTTATTCTTGCTTCCCGTTCCATTTTCTCCCCTTTCTTTCATGGGCATCTTTCCTCTCCTCCTTTCCTTCCTCTCTCACATTGTTTCCTACCCGTCTCCCTACCACCTTTCCTCTTAACTTTCCCCCCATCCTTCTACCCTCCTTGTTTGTGTCTCTTCTACCATTCCTCCTTATTTCTTTCCCTCCTCACTCTCTGTAATTCCTACCCCATTGTTATATTGGAAAATAGCAGTTAAACATAAATTATTGTGCATGGGTCAAAAGGCTAGGGTGCACTTGAGTCGAGTGCAATGATGGCTTCTGCAGCATTCTTAAATCACAGCTGATACCAAAGGGCAGCTGCATCAACAAGCCCTTAGGCGAGACAGCACGAGAGTGTGATAAATCCATGTTCAGACAGGAGCATTCAATCTAAGCATGCATGAACCCCAAATGTGGGTCTGAATAGGTATAGATCTCTCACGGGATTAGCGGCCAGGATTTACAATGCTTGTTTGTGTTGTCTAGTCCTGCGGGTAAGGTGCCAGGAAAGGGTGATGTCCTAAAGCATGCAGTTTCAGCTACGACTTAACAATGCCACAATTCACCACCACCATGGTGCCACCACACACCTCATGCCGCTCAGACAATCCCCAATCTAAAGCATTCCCACAATACGATTACCACCTCTCCAATTCTACCCAATTCTACAGTGTGAGAACCATCCCTTGTGAAATCAGGGTAATGCATCGAAACTACCGAGGTACGATTGCTGGCTGGAAAATTAGGAAAACCTGTTCTCAGGGCACCATGTGATGCTCATACTAGTATGACACAGCGTGCTGCATAACTGGCACTAGCGATAACCTGGCTTAAAATCACTGTATTTAGACTTTAGTGAAGTGAGAAGCTCTCACTTTCCAAAACTTCCTGTTTCCTGTTCAAAACCCTGAGCAAATATTCCCTGCACCAGAAAACACGTACTCAAAGGGCACATTGTGCAATAAACCTTATGTCCCTCGGACTCCCTCCCAGGCACACAACTGGCACAAGAAACAGGACTTGATGCAACTTCAGAAGGGGTCCTCAACGCAGCCACTGACTCTGAACCATCCACAGCCTCTGAGACGTCCCTTACTGGGGGGCCTGTAAGAAAACTCCCAATGCACACAGGGGAGCAGGAGAACACATGGTTTCATATCATTCTGTGTATTGGGGTTCAGCTGTGCAAGCGCAAAGGCAAAATAAAAGGTAGGATCTGTACATTCAACCATACACCCAATATATATTAAAGCAGGCTGTTTGGAATAAGGGCCAGCATTTAGTTGCCAGAGACCGTGACTAATTTCAGAATAAACAACACTGAGCTTTTAAGACATAATAATGATCCTACGCCTCAGCAAATGCAACCGTCTGCCAGCACAAATACTCTTTTTATTTCACCCACCCTTGACCTGCAAAGGTAAGGTGGAAGCAGTGTGCAAGGCATTCTGGGAAATATTTCTTTTTAAGTTAAATTAGTTTTGCTGATTGCCTTAATCCCCATATTCTGGATATATAGTACATTCTGAAATACAGACTGCGACGGCCATATGCTGCAAAGTTTGTAAGCAAGGTCAAACACTAGGCTCCAAAGACCACATTATGACAAATTATAGTGCACACTTGTGCTTGCCACACTTTATACCTAATGCAGAAGTACAATTGACTGTCTGTGTCCTATAATTGTACACTGGAAATGAGGAAATCAGCTCTTACAAGAAGCACTGTGCATTGGACACTCCTAGTCAATGGGCTTGCACAAAATACAAATACATGCAGCAATATTTACTACAGTTTAAGGGAAATGTCAATTTCTGTAAAACTAAAATTATGAAGCTTTGTCCTGGCCTGTAGCAGTTTGTCCATAGCAGACATTTTTAGAAGATAAGAGCTTTCGCTCATGGGTTAAAAAGAGACACGTGGTATGGATGCAGTTTGTTTTCAGTATTAGAAAGCTTTCAGAGAAGCTTGATCATGACCTGATAAGTGTGACATACATACATACAATCTCACTGCATGGAGGAGCCAGCAGGTACGATAACATAGACCCGGGGCGGCCCAGGTCGAAACATAGAGCTTCCTGCACATATTTATTGTGACACTGGAGCCACCTAAATACTGTATGGTCACCACTCCCTCCCAGGACCAGCCAATTTAAACCTTTACAATTAACCGCCTTCACTGTGCTTTGTAACACTGACACACTGAGTAGCATCAAATGCCTTTACCACTGGGCAGCACTCAGTGTTTTCACCACAGAACACCATCACATTCACATGCCTTTAACACAAAGCAGCACTGACAGGAGCGTAGCACCTTTGACAGCAGCGTAAACATCTCTTTCACTGAATAGAATCACAGAGCAGCATTAATGTTTTAAACATTAGGCTACACATCTGGTAACTCTGTCCGGACTTTGCTGCAGCAGATAACAAATTCAGAACCAGTCCCACCTGATTTGCCTAAACTGTACTCGGACCTCCTCCATTTGTGGAGCTCTCCCACGAGTAGCACCGCAAAGAAGTGAGGGCCCGGCCCGGCCTGGGCTATCTTAAAATGGATAGACAAGCGCAGACTGTCTCGGACCTGCGAGCATCAGTGGGGCTGCCCCCAACAAACCAACTGAGCTGCACCATAAATGCCTTATGCACAGACAGCAACATGAACAGCCAGGTCCCTAACACCCCCTGGGCCCACATTATGAGAAATCGTATTCAATTGAATACTTGGGGCCAGGCTTGACAGAATATGGAGGGTGGAGACAGGAAGATAAAGGTAAAAGGGGAATGGGAATTTGGAGCAGGACAACGCTTCAATTAGTAGAATGAAAGAATGCACAATGATACTATTTCTGAAAACTTCACATCAACCAGGATACCTACGCCCTGCATGTGCCACCAGGACAGGACCTTTCACCTTGCCCTGCACCGGGTATGTCCAGGGAAGCTCTTCCATATGGGCTGAGTCCACACTACTTTAAGCGTGTGGTTCTGGAATTGGTTAAAATTGGCAATCCTGCATGCGCACCTTTATGTACACACAAACGGGTCGTTTTAGGATTCAGTGTGCGCCTCTCCCATTGTGCACTTTTGTGAGGACTACTACAAAGGCCGGCCCACACTGAGCCAAGTGTTGCAAGCAATGACCCACGCAGAACACGTCACAGCTCCCTTCCTCACCAGCTCCGGATACAGTGGCAGGAACAGCATTGAGTTTAAGTCATCTCATGCTCCCACCACCATATGCCATGGATGGGAGAGATGATGCTGCCTGTAACAGGTGTTTGAGAAAACCTGATCTTCATTTAAAAGACACTCATTTAGTCTAATTGGAAATGTGATTTTTTTTTATGTTTGTTTTTGTCTGTGCCTAAACATCTCCTTGTGGCTTGAGTTGCATGTGTTGTTACTCATGCTGACACGATGATTGCGCGGCCCTGACACACACTGACTGAGTGGCAGTGCTCTGGCCCTTTCTCGACTAACAGATATAGTAACAATTAATTACAAAACTTCACTTGTCTGTTCTCGTTCAGAGTGACTGCCTCTTCTCCGACTCCCGGCCCCCGCTGGCCCATTCAATTTTATGTTTTTATCACGTACTATGTGTTACCCACGTGCACAAATTCTGTCTCCAGAGACTCTCCACGCAGTTTATGGCTGGGTCAGGCAGATCGAATAGGCCCCTCATCGTTGTCAGGTGTGCTTTGCTTGAGGCCTGCTCCCTCCTCTGTCATCAACACTTCCTTTCGAACATATGTGCATTGTGCTGGGTGTGGCACCCAGCAACACACCAATACACATGATGGTCCACGCGTCTTGAGCATGATTGGCTGCCACTGCCAGCCTGCTACATATCAACACACCCCCTGCCCTGAGAGTGTGAGGCTCAAGAGTCATCCCTGGGTCAGCCCCACCCGGCCCCCCACCCAAGGCAGGCAAAAGCAAACTTGATGTAGAGCTCACCCCACATGACAGGAATTGTTGGTGTTCTCGAAAAGAATGTGAATCTGCCTGCCTGGTGTCAAGCCAGTGGATGGCTGGCCACTGGCAGCCCATGACACATGCTATTGGTGCACCATCAAAGCAAAGTTAACACTTACTAACTAAGTGTTCACTTTTCTTTGATGATGTTCTCCGACTGACACTGTGTGCAGTCTAATCATCAATACATCCACTTGCCGCTGTGTGGAAAGATGGCGGCAGGCTGTGTGTAGCAACATACCATGTAGAACTTCAGTTACAAAAATCTAACCCAGGTCCATTGATATTAATGTGGCTCATAAAATCGTCCCGAGGGTGGCTTATAAAATCAGCCCCAGGGCCATCCATTTTGATTCGGCCAGTGGCAGAATAGCAGATATACCAGTCCGCCCCTGCCCTGGGCCCTCTTCCTGCTCCCACCTTTGAGGCTAAGAACCTTCGGGTCATCTTCGACTACACACTCACCTTTTCTCCTCAAATCTATGATTTCTCTAAGAAGTCACACTACCAACTGCACCTCCTCAAAGGTATTCTTCCTTTCCTCTCCTTCCTCCAGAAGATCACTGTCCCCAGAGCTCTTGTTTGCTCTAGGCTGGACTACCGCAACAGCCTCTTTCTAAATCTGCCTGCTTCTACTCTCCACCCTCTACAACACATCCATAACAGGACTGTGAGACTTGTCCTTGGCCTCAAGCCCAGGGATCGTATCCCTCCAGCACTGACATCTCTGCACTGGCTCCTAGTGGCTGCAAGGATTAAGTTCAAGACCCCCTGCATTGTCCACAAGGCCTCTGGGGCCTGGGGCTACAATACCTCCAACTCCCTCTTTGTAAATATCTTCCTACTCAAGCTCTTCACTCCACTGCCTCCAACTCCCTCAGGGTCAGTCGCTTCTCCAAGCAACACGTTGGTGGTAGATCTCTTCCTTAGGCTGGGGCCTCCCTCTGGAACAGCCTCCCTGCCTCTCTGAAACTTGAGGAGAACCATCTCCGGTTTCGGAAGCACCTTAAGACTTTCCTCTTGCGCAATCTCAATGTCACCAGGCCTAGGAAGATTGTTAGCTCTGTCTTCCCTTTGTTCCCCCTCCCTTGTCTTCTCGTGCCTTGAAACACTTGTGTATAGGCTAGTTATAAATGCCATATCATATAATATCAAGTACAAGCAGACTTGCTTAGCCCTAACGCGCCGGAAGATCCAGAAGATCACTGTCCCCAGAGCTCTTGTTTGCTCTAGGCTGGACTACCGCAACAGCCTCTTTCTAAATCTGCCTGCTTCTACTCTCCACCCTCTACAACACATCCATAACAGGACTGTGAGACTTGTCCTTGGCCTCAAGCCCAGGGATCGTATCCCTCCAGCACTGACATCTCTGCACTGGCTCCTAGTGGCTGCAAGGATTAAGTTCAAGACCCCCTGCATTGTCCACAAGGCCTCTGGGGCCTGGGGCTACAATACCTCCAACTCCCTCTTTGTAAATATCTTCCTACTCAAGCTCTTCACTCCACTGCCTCCAACTCCCTCAGGGTCAGTCGCTTCTCCAAGCAACACGTTGGTGGTAGATCTCTTCCTTAGGCTGGGGCCTCCCTCTGGAACAGCCTCCCTGCCTCTCTGAAACTTGAGGAGAACCATCTCCGGTTTCGGAAGCACCTTAAGACTTTCCTCTTGCGCAATCTCAATGTCACCAGGCCTAGGAAGATTGTTAGCTCTGTCTTCCCTTTGTTCCCCCTCCCTTGTCTTCTCGTGCCTTGAAACACTTGTGTATAGGCTAGTTATAAATGCCATATCATATAATATCAAGTACAAGCAGACTTGCTTAGCCCTAACGCGCCTGCGCTGGCGTGCTTGACCCAAGTAATTATCTACATGCAGAATACAATCGCGAAGGGACTTGTAGTTCGAAATATGCATGTAAGGTTACAAACATTACCAAGCTACAAAAATGGTTTTAGAGATTCGAAATTTGGCAAAAGTGTAATTTATAACAACACACAACTACTAAAATGCTAAAAATCGAATTTAGAAGATAATTAAAAAAATGTATCAAATATGCCTAAAAACAGACCTTAATAACAATTGTTTACAGGAATGAAGCCTGGATGGATTATGGTGGTGAAGTGCAAAGAACAATACAATTATTAGCTATACATTAATCTGTCGAGCCTGCAACCATAGAAGGCATCACTACAGAGTAAAGGTGAGTCAGTAAGTAAGGCAAAACTTTACGAAGGACTTTGAGCTGGAAATTTACCGACTGGCAGACTGGGACAATTTTACACCTAGATTCTTCACAAACTGCACAGGCTGCGGCAGAGAGTCAAGGGAAGAGGGCTAGCGACTGAGCCCACAACCAGCACCTCAGATTTATCGCCAGTCAGGAGGAGCCAATTATTGATCATCCAGATGCTGATCGCTGACAGACAAGCCTGACAGTGAAGCCCTGCGTGCTGCTGTAACAGATCCAGACGGACCAGTATTTGGGTGTCAGCCGCATGTAGGAGCACCTAAAAGCGAAAGAGTGAATAAGCAAGATCAGAGGCTCTATATAAATATTAAAAAGCAGGGGAGAGAGAGAGGACCCCTGTGGAACCCCACAGGAGATATGCGAGGGGGGGCAAGCAGAAAGGGGAAAGAAGGCAGGGCCTGAGATGCCCCCGCAAGGCCAGCCTGTCCATCAGTAGAGCATGATCGATGGTGTCGAAGGCAGCCGACAGGTCTAACAGAATCAGTGCCCTGACACCACCATGATCCACCATCCGGGCCAGGTCTTCCAGAACGGACTCCAACATAGACCTGGTGCCTCTGCTGGGATGGAAACCCGGATTGGACCCGATCCAAAAAAAAAAGAGTTTTCCAAGTTGGAGCGAAGTATAAGCATCACCAAAGATTCAAGAAGTTTCATGAAAAAAGGAAGAGGAGAAATGGGATGGAATTTGGACAGAACCGTGGAATCCAGAGAAGGTTTTTTCAGCAGATGGATCACTGTAGTGGCTTAAAAGGAGAAGAAATACGACTGCCAGACAAAGAACTATTGACAGCAGATGGCACCCAAGAACTGATCCAGGGAATTACCCTCTTCAAGAGGGAAAGGGGAATAGGATCAGCAGGAGAGGCGGATTTGAGGGCATTAGGGACCCTCAAGATGTCCTCCACAATAGAAACTGGTAAATGTACCCAGGAGTGAGAGGGAACCGGGAAGCTGCCGGTGGCTACCACTACCAATGATCGTGAACTTGAGTACTCTATTTTTTGGTGGATAACTGCAATTTTGTCCACAAGGAACGCTGCCGAGGAGTCACACAAAACCGAGTTAACAGGGGTAGAAGACGGCAATGATTGCACCAGCCTAAAAGGCTCCACGGGCTTGTTCACAGCAGACATCACCCACCCGTGAGGAACCCTTATATATTCTAGGTGTGCTGCTGTGTAATGTGCATGTGTTATAATGAAGGATGCTGGGGGATCAGGTAAACTGATATGAAGTTATTGAGTTACATTGGTAAGATCTCATGTAAGCTCCGTAGAGACTCATAGCAGACTCACCGGCTCCCACCGCCCAGGCTCTCTCCCTTCAACTGCCTGGCTAAGGAAGCCTCTTCATCGACAAACATTCTAACATTCACCCAACGTTCTCTCATGAGGTCACACATACACACCATGCATCCAGCAACCTGGGGAATGAGATGTGCTATACAATGCACGCCATGCATCCAGCAACCAGGGGAATGAGATGTGATACACAATGCACGCTATGCATCCAGCAACTAGGGGAGTGAGATGTAATACACAATATGACACATCTCCCCTTCTTTGTTAAAGAAAATAGGATGTACTTTCACTCATACCAGAAACAACCCACACAAATATAAATCTTCCACACTCAACATCAACCACCCTTCCCTATATGAATAAGATTATTGTCAAGTCGGGGTTGCTCTACATAGAAAAAACGGGCAGATGGAAACACACCACACCAATACAACCAACTACTCCCACATGGAAAGCAAAACAGAACAACCAGTCCTAAAATGATGGCCAGCCATAATAGGGCATCCAGAAATAATGCAAAGTCCCAGTAAAAGATGGGTGCAGACACTGTGTTCCATGACTGCATTGCAACTAAACTCCGGATGGAAATACAGCAGGTACTCTCTAATAGGAGCATCCTCTACACCAGAAGATACTCTGACCTAAACCTAACCATGGAGAGGTAAGAAGGAAATCTCCCTACTCGCAGATGTTCCGATGATATACGGGCATAACCAACATCTTCTATCCTGCTGTTAGGAGTAAACATCGCTAAAAAGAAGAAAAAAAATATGCTCTCTGGGCGTGGCTAATAATACTGATACACGTGCACAAGATCTGAAATAACTTGTTGTCAAACAAGGTGTTCGACCCAGAACCAATAGGTAATTCCTGGTCTCATTTATGGTCTCACTGATGAGGCCCAACAAGGCTGAAACATGGCTGGGGATGCTCGAGGTCTTGTGCAGAAGGGGTGTGACCTAGCAGTTCAGGCTAGACTGCCCCTTTTGGAGTGGGAGCAAGCCTGATTTGCATATGGTCTTCTGTAATGGTTTGGAAGGCAAAGAACGATGGTCTGGAGGGTTTCCCAGAGCAATTCCAGAGGTTAAGATTCATTCTAAACCTTCCAGCCATCACCTCTTTCTTTTTGTTCATTTTCCAACACCACCAGTTGGCAAGTCCAAAACAAATTTATGTCACACGTGTGTGACAAAACCTCAACTTGTGCACAACAAATTGACCGACAGGGACCGGTGGGTGTATCCCTGTCTCATTTTCCTCCACCACTAGCTGGAAAGTCTCAAAATAACTTCAGCATTTTGAAGTGAGATGGAGGCCATCCTCAAAATGACAAGCTCACATGTACCAAAATAGTTAAAGGGGCAAATTGCCAAAAACTACAAATACAGACACACAGATGGTACATCAAACACAATTATTTTTTTATGTTTTCGTTATTCAATTAGACATATAAAAATATAAAGTTAGTTGAAGCAGCAACCGTTAAAGAAACTTCTTCACAGAACATTTGCACAGGATGTCTATTTCGGTAGTTTGCTCATCTATTTCCAGTGATCAAGTGTCCATTGTCTCTGTTTCAGTTGGCGCAGTAATATTGTTCCAATACTGAATGACTACGATGGTTAGGCTTCTATTTTTTCCCGATAGTATTTCACTCCATCTGTCTTTAGGGTTTAGATCAGGACTGCATTTCCGTATCATTTCTCTGAATAACAGTCTTTTCTCTGTCAGTGCCGGGCATTCCATGAAAACATGGAATAGAGACTCAGGTATCTGTTGTTGTTCACAGGATAGGCAATAGGCTATGGTCTTTGGGATCTGTCTAGTGATTGCTAATAATTTGCGCGTGGGGAGTTGATTGAGTCGCAATAGCATGAATTGATCTCTGATAGAGCATTCGGGAAATTGGATCAAGTAGGCTGGGGGCTCGTTAAGAGCATGAATATCTATTTCACATGTGAGGTTCAATTGATAGAAATTCTTCTCCGCATTCGTTTGTATCCAGTCATTCCACTGGATTCTTTTCTTGGCGCATTGAGGGCGACTGATCAGCATCTCCCGAGTTATCTCATTTGTTGTCATGTGATTTGGACTCTAGTTTTCCATGCTGTAAGCGTGGTGTTAGCGACAGGACTTTCTTTTTCGCTAAATATTTTAAAGGCAGGGATCACATCATCGCTTATCATTTTTCTAAAGAAGTCGAGTTGCTTCCATATAACGATAGATCGCAAGGATTGGGTAGTGACCTCGTGATGTATTCTCGTCACCGGAAAAGATCTCGGAAGTCATAATATTTTCCACCAAAAGAGTACTTCAATCGCAGCCCAGGTAGTTTGATCTAAATTTATCATGGTTTTGCTTCCAATTGGTGATAATTGCAATTACTTTCTGTCAATAGAAGGTCAGGATCGGTTTCATAGCGAATTTCCCGAATTGTTGATGTATGCAAACACCCTGTCGTGCCAAGGAGGACATCTTAGATTTTAGTTGTGTGACCCAGTTTGTCTCTACTTCCGATTGGTTAACCAGGATGACTAGGTATTTGATTGATTTTCCTTGGTCAAGTTTTATCATTTATGTACAAGTTGAAGGTCTTAGCTTTTGGTTTTCACACGGTTATCAAGGCCGTCATTTTTTACTTGGTCGTGTTTATTTCCAAATCATTTTGTTGCATATATTTTTGTAGGTCTTTTAGACTTCTTTGTAGGCCAATAGGGGTTTTGTCGAGGATGACAATATCGTCTGCATACATAAGATGTTGAACCTGTGTGGAGTTAAGTTTAGCCGGATTTGCCAATAAGAATTGAGGGGCTTTGGGAATATCTGATGTGTATAGGTTGGAAAGAGTTGCAGCAAGGGGGCAGCCTTGTTTTAAACCATTATCTGACTTTATGGGTGCTGGCAATGCTCCATCTTGTAATAGTTTAATCCAAAATGTGGTATTGCTATAATGTTGTTTAATAGGTTCCAATATCTGTGATGGACAATTCCAGTATTGTAGCCTGGTCCAAAGTCTCTGTCTGTTGACCAAGTTGAACGCCATGTGGAGATCAATGAAGGCTGCTTATGGTAAAATTGTTGATCAATGCTTTGTGTTTCAATAAATTCAATATCATAAGGTTTACATTGGTGCCTGTGTTTTTATGAAACCCAGTTTGTCTTATGTTGAATCTCCCGGTCTTTTTTATCCACATGGTCAGACTATTTAGTAGAAGTGTAGCGAAAAAATTCCCGATGGGATCAAGCAACGCGATCGGTCGGTAGTTGGTTAGCATTTCTCGGTCTCCATTCTTGAATATAGGAATCAAGATGGCTGTTCTCCAAGTATTGGGAATTAGTTTGCACTCCTCGATGTTAGTAAATAGGTGAGTTCATAGAGTGGCCCATTCCGTCTGATTTATCTTGATGATCGTATTGCACAGACCGTCGGGCCCAGGGGCTTGCGATATATTCAATTTCTTTATAGTTGCCAAGATGTTTTCATAGTCCCATGTGGTCATCGATGGTGTGGGGTCTTGTTGTCCACTAATTCCTGTCTGATCCATGGGATTTTGCTTGTATATTTCCTCATAGTGGCGTGTCCATATAATTTCTGAGATCACCTGGATCCTTTTGTGTTGAATCTCGCCTCGGGAATTTAGGAGATTCCATAATCCTCTCGTATTGTTTGATTTCATGAGGTTTAGAATAGTTTCTGCATCATTTTGTAACATTTGGGCTTTTGCATTACTTGACCAGTTTCTGTATTGTTTCTTTGCTTTATCGATCATCCATTTTTCATATACCAGCTTAATTTTTTCAATTTCTCTTTAGATTTCTTTTCTTTTTCGCCAGGAGGGGGTTGAATGAATGATTGTGCCTTTTCTTGTCTATCCCCTGTGTCTTCAAGGTTTGTAGGAAGGGTCTTGGCATCCATTCGTAATTGATTTTCTTTATGCCAGCCCGATGTGATTTAGTATAGGAGTTTATTAGTTGGTTAATTTTGTTGCCATTAATGCGGATTCTGGACACTGAGTTGTTGGTTTCCATTAAGGGTAGAAGAAGTGTTTCTGTCGGTCTGTTTGAAGCTTCCCATGTTATACTAATTATATGATGGTCACTGTTCTTAGAACTACTATTTTCTGTTGTCAGTATTTTAGAGCTGAGTAGCCGTGACATAAAAATATAGTCAAGGATGGCTGTAGATGTCCCAGATGTCCAGGTTGGTTGAGACCTGCTCAAATTCTGCATGTTTATGAGCTTCAAATTTCTAATGACGAGTTCTTTGTTCCATATTTTCGCTCGTGTTGACCGCTTGTTTTTTGGTAGGATATCTTAATTTTTATCAAATAGGTTGATGTTTAAGTCTCTGCATATTATTATTTCAATATTCTCATGTTAGTGAATTAGATTGTCAATAGCGGAGAAAACCGGTCAATGAAGTGTTCCGTCTGTATGGCCAAAGGATTCCAATAGAGATTGAGAAGTCCTACCTTTTGGGTATGGGATGTAGGTTGAGAGGCAGATGTTCTTGCGTCAAAACAAGGGTATTCACATGTCGTCAATTGTGCCCAGGGATTCTGGTTGATGGTGCCAATTATGCGTATATTTGTTCGATTTTGATAAGTGTAAGGAGGCCTGACGATGGTCTTCCTTTTTTGTGCTGTATTGCAGGATTCATTGCAATCAGGTATCAGTTGCATCCAGTCATAGAGGCCAAATAAGTTTCTTGTAGGCAAATAAAATTGTATTTCCATAGGTTATCTGTATATGTTTGAAAAAGATGCACAAAGCCTCTGGTGTTCCATGAGCAGATTGAGAAGGTCTGATTTGGATATGTCATTGGTGGTTATGTTTCTTGATATCTAGTTGAGTTCATGGAAGATCTTGTGCTTTCAAGGTCTCGCCAAAAAGGATTTTCCATACGATTCACCCATGCGTAATGTCTGTTTTTTTTCATCGCTTATCACTTGATGGGCGTTGCCCTCCCCATTGTTATTCTTGCTAACTTGTTTTAGTTCAGTCGAAGCATAGGATTTTTCCCATTTGTTTGATGTCACAAATGAGCACTTGAAGCCAAGTTTTAGAAGTTGTGCTGTTTCCTCTAGAATTCTTTCTAGGGTTTCTGTGGCATTAAATTGTGCAAGAACTTTGTCCATTATGTTATAGTTGATGAACTCAACTAACTTGATGTGTCCTGTATTGATCCATTTTAGCGAGGGAGTCGCTTGTATCAAACTCAAGATGTTTGTACGATTTAATGTCACAGACGGTGTATCGCCTTCTATTTGTTAAATTTTAAGTTTCTTCTTTACAAATTGTTCCAACTGATTTGTGTAGTTAGCAAGTCACAATTTGTGTTGATATTTAGTGTGTGTGTGGGATGACCTCGTAGTTGTAAGACTAGCATAGGTTTGGTCTGAATGGTAAGTAGAGTGACCTTCATTGTTTGAATTAGCCTCAACTCGAGATGTATTTTCCTGAGTCGAGGTCTCCATGTAAATGTCGGAAATATCTTCACATGTTAGGTCCAGATATACTGACTGCATGGTGTGTCCTTCTTCATAACTGTCAATAATGATGAGAGATTGATCGATGTTTGGTAAGCTCGGGTTGCTGTTCAATTCCTGATCCTCAATTGGGTAGGTCGACAGATTTAGTAGAATGTCTTTTTGTAGCTGTTATTCCAAAGTGTTTTGTTTCTCATTATCACCCGTGGATTGGTCTCTTTGGTCTGTCAATGGGCTGGAGGTTGAAGCAACGTCAACTTTGTTCTTAGTGTTTAAAGTTGATCTTGCCTCTCAATTAACTTGTTTTGTGGCTTTCAGAGTTGTAAGGTTCCTTAGGAATGCTCTGGACCCATTTGGTGTCTGTTTCTTTGTTTTTTTCTCGGAGTTATTTGTGATCTGGGTTGGTTGTGGCGTCTTTATATTTGTCTTGGTGTTGTTGAATATAGCAACATTTCCTATTTCTTTGGAGGTGTTCTCCTTTTGGTTTTCATTGTTGCTTTGCCCAAAGGCCCGGGGTTGTGTGTCCACTTCTTCGTGACCATTCAGCGATGCAGCTGTGGCATCCGTAGACAGAATAGGCACATTTAGGCCCATAATGTCTTTAGTCATTTGGATTTTGCATTTGGTATTTGTATTGTGCTTTGCAAGTATTCCCATCATCCTGGCTGTCAGAGTGGCTTTTTTCTCGTGGTGTTTCCTTGTGATCTCAAAAAGTCTAGCTTGCCACTGAGCACTTGTTTCAGCTTCCTGATTTAGCCGGTTATGTAGGGAGTTTATAAAATCCTCAATATATATCTGTTTTGAGTGAATAAGCGCAAGCAGTGTCGATTGGTCCTTTTGTGCTTCCCCATTAGTTTCTAATAATTTCATGAAAGGTATCATTGCTTGGGAAATAACCGCTAGGAGTAGATTTTGTAGATCTATCATAGTGGTTGGAACCATTTCATGTGGTTTATGTGGGGTGATGTTATGTTGACAATTGCATTTGGAGTCAGAGGACCGATCTTTAGATTGTGGTTTGGCACTCCGTGTCTCGTTGGGATGAAACGGAGAAAAGGTTAGATGGGTGTCTGTACAGATATCTGGAGTAGGAAGTGCTCGTGTGGTAGATGTGCTCCATGCAGACGGTCTGTTGGTTTTATTGGACAACTGGAAGACCTTGTTCCTTTTTTCTTGATTGTTCATAATGTCTTCCAGCTCTGTGATATCCTGTGAGAGTCAGCTTTGACGTGTCTCCGTTATGGCCCATTTAAACAGGTGGGCTTCCTCTGGCTTTTTAGCCCGAGAATATTACGTTTACAGGACATCTTATCAGTGATTGCTTTCTCCTTTTGTGATAGGGCCGTATGTGGGGGATTGGGAGTATTCCGTTGTATGTGATCCGAGGCTAACAATGGCTGTAAAGAATGATGTTCGTGAGGTGGCATTCCGCCTGTTGGGTTGTTCAGTTGAATAGCCTCTTTTTTGCCCGGCACAAGTTAGTCAATGGTATGGAGGGGGGTTGCCCTTCTGCATGTAGTGACCTGTGCTTTCTCTGGATTATGAAAGCCTCTATCGCACTTTCTGTTGATAAGTCATGGAGTTTTTCCATTTCGGCGCTGCTATGTCATTAACTACCTGGAATCGTCTGGATGTTGCTTAGTCAGTGTTGTTGGAAGCTGCTTGGCAGGAACACAAAGGGTCTTATTTCTTGATCTTTTGACGGATCTAGAGACAGGCGACATATTGTAATTGAGCTGCAGCACTAGCAAAAAACAGTCAGAACACTGGGACCGCACACCTACGATAGATTATGTGTTTAATTAAGGGAGTTTGGAAGTGTTGGAAGTGTGTGCTGCCAGCTCAATAGTGTAGGCCTCCCAGCGGGAGTCAAGGGAGCCCTACAAAAGAGTGGTGAAGAGGTTGGCAAAAGAAAGTTAGATGTGCAGCACGCAGGGGTGAACTATTAATCACCGGAGGACTCGAGGGGCAGAGCCCCACTGTCTGTCACTCTTCGTAGTTGATTGAATATTCACAACAGATGAGTTGGAGTGATTCTGTGTGTAGCAAAGGCATGTTGCGAACGGGCTCAAGGCGAGAATCCCCACAGTCACCTGCTCGCTCAGTTAGGTCGATGGTGCGCACAGGAGGCACACTGCAGAGATCGATGAACAGAGTGTGTGTACCACAGGCGGGATCAAAGGGACAAGCCCTGCAGTCTCCCGCTCACGTATGTTGCACAAAGGTAGTTCTTTCCATGCTGAGGAAGGTAGTAGGAGTCTAGAATGGGGCAATCAGCTTACCCGTGTCATACTGAGCAGTGCTTGCGGTCCAAAATTATGTGCACTGTTTTCCATTCCCCCCAGGGTACTGGGGTCTTTGCCGCTCATAGAGCTCCTTGGCAGCAGATCCGGCGAAGGGATGTATACATTGAGTTGAATCTTGAGTTAAAGTGAGTTAACACACTGGAACGCCACATAGCCACAGAGCCAGGGACAAGAGACTCTGTACCTGACTCTACGGCCTGCTCCGCGGCCATGTCAGGGTTATATTGCAATAGGCAGCAAAAGGGGACTGCAGCTCAACATCAATCCAGGAAGCAAGCAGGCAGATAAGAGACTCTGCACCCGACTCCATCAAACACTAAAGGGACATACAATGTGCAAACTAGACTGACAAAAGGCTACCCAAAAACTTTTTGCCAAAAAATAAAAACACTTTGAAGTAAAATCCAATGGTGTAATGTCGTAGTGCCATGGCCAAAAACCATGATAAGGAGCAATAAAGCAATACCACTCATTAAATTATCATTCCCCACACAACCATTCTTGCAATATCTTCATTTCTATCCATGTACAGGGATTCACTGAGCATTTAATGCACTGTATGAGTTTTAGTCCCTAAAGGTCCTTGCTGCATTAAGCAGCACCAGAATCTCAAAATCTTCAAAATGTTATGACTGCATACAAACATTCACATGCTAACATGGTACTTGCACTGCAGCCAAACATGCATATAACTATAACATTTAGGGCCTCACCAGGAGTTGGCGGTAGCCCTGAAACCCAGCGGTTACAGAATTAGCGCCACCAATACTGTTCCACCAGATTACAAGACAGCACAAATACTGCCGTACACCAAAATGTACCAGCACTATTACAACCGGCGCTATTTCAGCTGGCGCTATTTCAGCCGGCACTAATAGTGCTGACAACACAAAGCACAATTACAGCAATTATGCAATTAGCTTCCAGCTAGAGACCCAGGTGCCAGAAATGAAGCCACAGATGCACACAGTTCACACCATGGAGCTACATAAGACACACAGAGGCCCCAAAAACAGCATGATGCAATTATTTGCTGCAAACTGGGACAGGCAGCTGCTCATGCTGCGCCTGGGCCTTGTGATGCAGGCCAACCAGGCCACCTCGCAGGGAGTAAAGGGGAGGAAATGAGGAGGAATAGAACGGTCAAAGGTGGCAGCCCTTCTGTGGCGATGAGGCATGGCATGGCACAGCCCACACTCTGTGCAGTCCTGGCCCAGTTGTTGGATGCCCTCATGTGCCATGTCAACCAACACATTGCACTGCCCACCCAGGTCAACAACATGAAGGCAAGGTTCTATGCGACAGCACAACTGCCTAATGTCATAGCAGCCGTTGACTGAACCCATGTTGTGTTGGTGGTGCCCCAGGCCCATGAGACCAGATACTTGAACCGGAAATTCTACCACTACCTCAACCAGCAGGTGACTTGCAGCGCTGACCTATCATCACTCACTGCTGAGTGGGGTACATTTACCAGCCCAACAGAACTTCCCTGCACCACCAAACTGCATTTTCAGCAGTTACAAGAAGAATGGCTGCACTGGCTCTGCTGAGTACTTATTCCCTTGCATCAAAACTGCGTTTTTAGCAGTTACCAAAAATAATGGCTGTGCTGGCTCCGTTGAACACATATGGGGCGAGATAAAACACAGAACACCCCGAGAATTGTTGCTGTTATTTTCTTTATGTGCACCAAAAAGAAGAATTCAAAAGCAGCCTGGTGCAGCGCTGCTATGCTGAAAGCTCAAGATTTCTAACTGAAAGAGAAAATGTTATGTGTTTAAAATGACTGCTCACTGATGCTATTTCCATCTTTTTAACATTACACAGTTTGGTTGCTGATAAGACACATTCATGCCCATCTATCTTCAGGTTTTACACCAGCAAAGGACAACATTCCTCAATGAATGGCATGTGTGTCAAGTGAAATAGCAGAGAAATTCACTCCAGGCCGTACGGCAAGCGTTTGACTTTTGCAACAAAATAACACAGGCAAACTCTTCACAAGAAGCTCTCTCTCTCCCTTTGCTTATGTCAGTTTCAAAGAACCCTTGTTTTTGAACAGATTCCTGTCTATTCGAAATGGACCCGAGGTATGGAAAGGTTCAGAATAAAGAGGCAAGGAAAACCGCATTTGTAAAGTGACATCCAAGAAAAATTAACCTGCGTGTAAAAATGTGCTTTTGTCAAGCAGGAACATGCCTTTTGAAAGTGAAATGTTAAAATGATGCCCTGTGCTTGCACAGAAATGTGATGGAAGATGGGGGTTTGCTCTAAAATATACATGATATTTATTCCCAAAATGATTTGGTTTCTGTTTAAAGGGAAAAAAAATAACTTTGAGACCAGCAGAACAGGTCTGGCAGGCACTGACTTCAAAAGTGCCCTGCCTCCCAGGGGATCAGAATTACCTTCCCCAAGTGGACCAGCCCCCTGGCCACATGAAAGGGGCCAAGGTGTGGGATGTGGTGACTTTGTCTGACGGAGCAGCATTGCTGCAGCATGAGACAATGGACTTCCGTGGCATAGAGGAGTGAAATCCTCTGACACCTCTCCTCAGCTTCAAACTGCCTAGGATCAAAGGGGAGTCACAGCAACCCCATGTGCAAGTTGATAAGGGAAGGACATTTGCCTGGGGGGGTTGGAAAGACTGGCCATATTTGGAAACAAAGCCAGCCCATTTGACTTCAAAGACTGTTCATATAATGACATTCATTTCAGTAATCTGTCACGACTGTCGCCCAAAACCCCCTCTGGCAAACCCATTGGCCAGGTGGAGTCAGGACTCGGGCCTCTAGAGCCAGGCATCCTTTTCCAAATCCCTCTTGGGGCCACTCCTGGCGCCTATGGCGCAAGTCTCATACACCATGAGAAACATGTGCTTGGGAACTACCTATTGAGTTGCCAGCCAACATGCAGGCATCCACACAGCTTGGTTCCCAGGAACCACGCTATGCGGGCTAGTGTTTTGGGTGTGGTAGCCTAGGGACTACTTTACCTGGACTATTTTGTTGGGACTATTTAAACCACAACCAGGCAAGACAAAATGCTTCGTGTTACTTTGCAGCTTGCAGCGTGACACTCACCGTGTCCAGCTATTCCCGCGAACCTCGGAGAAACAGAACCTGCAAGGAGACAAAAGGAACATCATTAGCAGCAGCATCTTACATGCAGTCTTCATCTTTAACCACTCGCAGCTTCTAAGAACAGCTTCCTTGAATCAGCACGCCTCCCGGACAGCACGACCTGAAAGAGGAAGATAGAGGCAACATTAACGAAAGCAATAGAGACATTTGTAAATTACGAACTGCTCTAAAGACTTACCGGGCTGGTCGCCTCACGGCTGGCACCATTCCGGACATTCTACTCGTGCTGAAGATCAAACAGACCGTTAGCAAAGGCACAACTTCGGAGCGCTGCACATAGCGCTTACTTACCGCATCATAGCGCTCTTAATGAGTCATCATTTACCAGCGGGGCTCAACAAAGCCAGTTCGCCGCGCTGAAGCTCTGCATGCCTAAGGGAGGAAAAAGTGACATTCTAAATAAAGAAAAGCATGCAGGATAGCAACAAAACTAACGAACAGCAATAAGACCTACCTGAACAATATCAAACGGCCCGTCGTCAGTGAAGTAATGGACTGCACACGCCCAAGAAAGACAACGCGCCCCTGCAAAGAAGGAAGGACGGAGAGCACGTCTAATTCTACCACCAGGTGAGGAGAGGGCCCAGAGGGGCTGAAATCATACAGGGGTGGAGGATACTTACCCCAGTCGGTCAGTCTTGAACACAGTCCTCCTGTATTGTATTTTCGGTCAGAACCTTCCCCGCAGACCACATCTGGGCAGAGCTGAGAAGCATAACAGCGAGTAACCCGGCTGGGTGGCGTCCCTGTGGATACCAGGTGAGCGTAACAGAACACAAAGCCTACCATAACAAATCCACCTGGGTGCCATAGAGACATCAGAAATTTACCAATTGGCCCAATTACCATGAGAGCTTTGTACTGAGGTTCATTCTGCCCGACAAGAGACTAATGCCCTCCGGAGAGACCTAATAGTGACCAAAAATGCACTGAAGAGATTAGCAGGCAATACTTGCAATTACAGGCAGGACAGACACCTCTACCTGGAAGCAATCCAACGATGCAAAAACCCACCATATCATCCACTCTGGTGCAGATTACGTTACCTGGAACAGTTCCCTTGGCACCATCAGAAAGGTTCTCAGGCGACCCATGGAAGTATGCAGCATTCATCAATCAGTGTTGCCTACATTTTCTTTGTAGGCCTGGAGCATTTCAAAATGACCAAGCTCGGGTAGCTTTTGTCTTATCATACCTGAGTGGTAGCACAGCAGATTGGTCGGTGCCGTTGGTAACCCATGACGATCCGCTATTACATGAATTTGGGGGGTTCCAGAGAGAAATGGAAAAACGTTTTGCTCGCCATACCCAGGACAATGAACTCTTCTCCCTCCGACAAGGGAATCAGGACTTGTTAACGTAAATTGCTACCTTCAACAGACTGGTTGCCGAAGCTAGGTGGCCAGAAAACAAAAGAACCACGTTATTCAATCGAGGCTTACGAGGCGAATTAAAGGACGACTTAGCCCAGGTAGTTGATCCACCCAGAGACTGTGCCGAATTCATAAATCTGGTTGTGCAGTTAGACCACCGGTTGCAAGACCGAAAAGCAGACCGGTCTAAGACGGACCCTCGAAATGTGTATGTTCGACCAAGGGAAAACACACCCGTGTTCCTGAAAATGCTGTAGAACCCATGCAGATTGGAGGGATATGGCCTCCATTAACAAAACAAGAGCGGGAACAAAGAAGACAACAATAAATTTATTTGTATTGTGGGAAACCAGGACATTTCTTGAAGGACTGTCCAGTAAAACCCCCAAGAAGAATAGTCAGGGCCACAGAGAAGGATGAAGCTAAGGAATCAGAAAACTACCAAGCTCGAGAAATGTAGAGGTCAGTTTGTCAAGTGAGAAGTAGAGTTGATGACCTCGCACTTTGCAATACCAGTGATCTTAATTAATCACCAACAGTCGTCAAGAATGTATGCCGTTGAAGCATACATCGATAGCGGAGCAGTTGGAAATCATATTGATCAAGAACTGGCAGCAGAGATGGGGCTTCCTTTGTGTTCTAAGCCAACTATGGACAAGGTAACCACTGTGGATGGGACAGAAATCGCTTCCGGACCAGTAACCCAGTGCACAGCCAGGGTAACCTTGCTGTGCCAGGACAGACATCGGGAGTCTATTTCATTTGATCTCATCAGGGCACCTCAGTTCAGGCTAATACTAGAGATGCCATGGTTGGTTGCTCACAACCCTTTGATAGACTGGTGGGCACGAAAATTAACCTTCCCTAGTGACTGCTCCCCTGCCTGCTATTACCAAGAGGAGAAACCCAATGTCTGTATCCCCATGACTACCGGAGCAACAGTATCAACCTTGGGAGCAACTAATACCTTGCCAAGTGAATACCATGATTTCCAGGATGTTTTCCAAAAGGATCAAGCCAATACATTGCCGCCGCACAGGCCCTATGACTGTCAGATCGACCTTGTTCCTGGTGCACAAATCCCTTGCAGCAGGATCTACGCTCTCACAGAACCAGAAAACCTTCATTTGAAATCCTATTTTGACCAGTACCTTGCAAACGGATTTATCCGTCCTTCGAAGTCCCCCGCAGCCAGTCCTTTGTTCTTCGTACCGAAAAAGGAAGGAGACTTGAGAACCTGGATTGACTATCGCACATTGGACCAGATCTCCGTGAACAACCGCTACTCCTTGCCACTTATCCCTGAGATGATAAACCAAGTTAAAGATGCCCAGATTTATACCAAATTGGACCTTCGAGGAGCGTACCACCTGGTCCGAGTCAGAAAAGGAGATGAATGGAAAACCGCCTTCCATACTAAGTACGGCTTGTTTGAATATCAAGTCATGCCCTTTGGGTTATGCAACGCTCCTGAGGCATTCCAATATTTCATGAATGACGTCTTAAGGGAGTTTATTGATGTGTGCACCTTAGTGTACATAGATGACATCCTACTCAGCCTCGAAACAAGATCATGTCAGGCACGTTCGTTCAGTCCTCACCAAGCTCCGTCAACATCGCTTGTTTGCAAAGCTTGAAAAATGCTTTTTTCACGTCACTGAAGTAGAATTTCTTGATTTTATCCTTACTCCAGGAGGCATTAGAATGGACATGCGCAAGGTAGATGCCATTCTGAAATGGCCTTCACCGACGTCTCTGAAAGGGGCACAAAGCATGCTGGGCTTTGAGAACTTCTACCGCCGTTTCATCCAAGACTTCTCTCAGGTTGTGCACCCAATCACAGTGCTATTACGAAAAAACAATAAAAAGTTTGTTTGGACCGAAGAAGCAGAAGAAGCCTTTCAGGAACTTAAACAAAGATTTACCTCCGCTCCAATCCTGCACCATCCTCGTCCAGACCTCCATTATGTCGTTGAAACTGATGCGTCCAGTCTCGCAATGTGGACTGTCCTTTCACAGAGAGACCCGGAATCCGGCCAACTACATCCTGTGGCCCTTTGGTCGAAAAAGTTTTCACCTCCAGAGATTAATTATGCCATCACGGACAAGGAACTCCTGGCTATCACATCCGCCTTTAAAGCATGGAGGCACTACCTTCTGGTGGCTAGACACACCATTACAGTCATCACAGACCACCGAAACCTGCAATATCTCGAAAAAACCAAGGCCCAGTCCTCGCGCCAATTACGGTGGGCCCTTTTCTTCGCCGAATATGATTATGTAATCACATTTCAACCAGGAGTCAGGATCGGAAAGGCGGATGCCTTATCTCGCATGGGCATAGATGAAATGGTATATACAACTCCAGACCCAGTACCAATTATACCAGAAGACAAACTCTTGGGTATCACAACAGCCTTAACACAAGCAGAACTATGGAAAGAAATCCAACAGACAATGAATCCTGATGCCTTCCTCGCATGGCAAACTCAAGGCAAACAATATACCATCAAGGACCATCTACCCTTTTTTAGGGATCGCCTATATGTACCCAAGAAGGAATAACAACAGCATATTATTTCAAACTATCATGATTCAATGATCGAAGGGCATCCTGGGATCGCCAAAACCCTATCAAAGGTGAAAAAGAACTTTTGGTGGCCTACCTGGCATAAGGACATCATTCAGTATATTCAGTCCTGTGGTGTCTGCGCACAAAATAAATCACAGAAACAAAAACCATCTGGTCTCCTACAACCATTGGACATTCCTCCAGTTCCATGGCACACTCTTTCCCTTGACTTCATCACTGATCTACCTCCAAGCCAAGGGTTCAACACCATCCTTGTAGTTGTGGACTTATTCTCGAAGATGGCCCATTTTATTCCTCTCAAAGGCCTCCCAGACGTAGCCACTTTAGCAAAAGTGTTCCTGTAGGGCATGATTAAGCTACATGGCTTCGCTTCGGTTCTGGTCTCTGATCGAAGCAGCCAGTTTGTTTCAAACTTCTGGAGAAAATGTTGTGCAATGGCGCAGATTGACGTTCGGCTATCTACCAGTCACCATCCTCAAACGGACGGCCAAACCGAGAGAACCAATCAGACACTTGAGAAATATTTACGGTGCATGCTGCACCACGAACAAAGGAATTGGAAAGACCTACTATGGATAGCCGAATATGCATATAACAATTCTTTGCATTCAAGTACTGGACAAACGCCCTTCTATACCCTTTATGGCAGACATCCACGTACCTCGGAACTAGACCTTCCAGCCAGCTTGGAAATGCCAGCGGTAAAGATTCTACACACAACCATTAACCATGCTTTCAAAAGGGCAAAGGAACACCTTATTCATGGCAAAGAAAAACAAAATAGATTTGCCGACCAACACCGGAAAAAGGCCCCTGATTATCAAGTAGGAGACAAAGTTTGGTTAGCCGCTAAATTCGTACCCATCAAGGGAACCCGGACCTTTCATCACAGATTCTTAGGACCCTATACCATTAAGGAAATAATCAACCCAGTAGCCGTGAAACTGGATTTACCACCTAATCTACAAATCCACCCGGTATTTCATTTGTCCCTCCTGAAACCAATGCAACACGGAGACACGAATTGGGACACCAACTAAGCCCATACTTGTTGACGGAGAACCAGAATTCGAAGTCAAAGATATCTTGGACTCTAAACATTCTAGGACCAAACTATATTATCTCGTCGATTTGAAAGGATTTGGACCACAAGATAGATCCTAGGAGCCCAGTGAGAATATCCATGCACCACGTCTAATCAAGGAATTCCATCGGAACTTCCCAACCAAACCAAGGCCAGACAGAATGAACACTATGGGAGGGGCCTTAGGGGGGAGTGCTGTCACGACCCTCACCCAAAACCCCCTCTGGCAAACCCATTGGCCAGGTGGAGTCAGGACTCGGGCCTCTAGAGCCAGGCATCCTTTTCCAAAGCCCCCTTGGGGCCACTCCTGGCGCCTATGGTGCCAGGCTCATACACCATGAGAAACATGTGCTTGGGAACTACCTATTGAGTTGCCAGCCAACATGGAGGAACCAAGCTATGCGGTCTAGTGTTTTGGGTGTGGTAACATAGGGACTACTTTACCTGGACTATTTTGTTGGGGCTATTTAAACCACACCCGAGCAAGACACCATGATTTGTATTACTTTTCAGCTTGCAGCGTGACGCTCACCGTGTCCAGCTATTCCCTCGAACCTCGGAGAAGCAGAACCTGCAAGGAGACAAAAGGAACATCATTAGCAGCAGCATCTTACCTGCAGTCTTCATCTTTAACCACTCGCAGCTTCTGAGAACAGCCTCCTTAAATCAGCACACCTCCCGGACAGCACGACCTGAAAGAGGAAGATAGAGGCAGCACTAAAGAAAGCAGTTGAGACATTTGTAAATCACGTACTGCTCAAAAGACTTACTTGGCTGGTCGGCTCACGGATGGCACCATTCTGGACATTCTACTCGCACTGAAGAACACTACGACCTACAAGGAAGGAAAACACAGGTTAGCAAAGGCAAAGCTTTGCAGCGCTACGCATCGCGCTTACTTACCGTATCATAGCGCTCTTAATGCGCCATCATTTATGAGCGGGGCTCAACCAAGCCAGTTTGCCGCGCTGAAGCTCTGCATACCTAAGGGAGGAAAAAGAGACATTCTAAATAAAGAAAGGCATGCAGGATAGCAACAAAACTAAAGAACAGCAATAAGACCTACCTGAACAATATCAAATGGGCCGGCGTCAGTGAAGTAACTGGACCGCACACTCCCAAGAAAGACAACGCGCCCCTGCAAAGAAGTCAGGATGGAGAGCACGCCTAATTCTACCACCAGGTGAGGAGAGGGCCCAGAGGGGCTGAAATCATACGGGGTTGAGGGAGGTTACTTACCCCAGTCGGTCAGTCTTGAACACAGTCTTCCTGTATTTTCAGGCAGAACCTTCCCCGCAGACCACATCTGGGCAGAGCTGAGAAGCATACCAGCGAGTAACCCGACTGGGTGGCATCCCTGTAGATACCAGGTGAGCTTAACATAATCTAAAGAAACAGTAATTTGAAATTATGACCGTTTTAAATGTCATCTTTGCGCCATTAAAATAAGACATTGTAGGTTTTTCTGACATGTGGTAGATGCAAACGCCAGTAAAATGTCATTTCTGGGTAAAGCGTACATGGTACAGTTTTCCAACTTAATGAAAATATGCCCAGTGATAATATGTAGAATTTTAAGTGAAATGTTTTCCATTGAAATTGCGAAAGATGGCCAGAATGATTAAACAGCATCGCACCAACTTGGGATTTGGAGCAGCATATGCCTTGTAAAATATGGAGTGTGCCTATCTAATTTTCAGGAGGATAACAATTGTAAATATAGGGGTTTTGTGTCATAACTGATTTTGGTAAAAGTAACTATGGCATAACAGTGCACCTCATAAAAACACACACACTAGAACTGAGTCACTTCCTTCAGTCCAATCTGCTTACCAGAAGGCAGCAACAGTTGGAGGCTGACCTATCCAATTTAGAGGTATTTCTAGCTTAGTTGTGCCCACATAGTAAAAATCCTCTGATGTCATCCGGTCTATATAAGGATGGAGACATACAGACAGACAGGGCATTCAAAAATCCAAGATTCCAACATCCAACTCAACATCCAGAGATCCAGACATTCAACATGTACCCTGAAAGATTCCAGACTCCAAAGCAAGGCCAGAACCTCTTACCCGGGCTGAACCTCTAATCCAGAATTAAACCCTACAAAAATCCCAATAATTCTGGGGAAAAGTGTGGAAGGCTGCTGAACCCTTTTTGGGATTATCCAACTACCTGCTTTGGCCAGTTAATGCACCCACTGTCCATTGAGACCAGACCCCGGTTGCCCTGCTGTGTCCCTATAGGAGAGCCGCTGCTGCGCTGTGACCAGACCCCTGTTCCACTGTCCAAAGACCCGGCTGGCTGTCCAAACTATTTCATTCAATTGTTTGTTGTAAGTATAACCCTTCTCCAGTAACCAAAAAGCTGCATCTCTTGCTTTGTTACCCGGTATTATGTCCAATCCCATAGAAATCCTATAAATGCCCTAGTAAAATCCTTAAAATTTTGAATCCTCTGTGTAGCCTGTCCTTAGAAAAAACAGAGTTAGTCTCTGTGTGTTAGCGCAATTCTTTCCAACTAATTTCAGTCCGTTGTATAAGTCCTTAGTACTATTTGAAATAAATGAATTCCCATATAAAGAGACACATGGCGTAAAGGGGTTAAAATTGCAAATTAACCTTTTTCACGAGCAACGTTCCTCTTTTCTAGTCACTAAAATATAGTCTCAGTAAAACATGTCATTTTCCCTTTTAAACCGATTTTCCATGTGCAACTGCTTTAATTTAAAAAAAGCCTGTTTTTCCTTTCCCTTTACGAATCCCATACTTTCATGCATCCAAAGTTACCCTTTCACTTTCAAATCATACCTGTGATTTGCCTTTGTTCCTTAGCATTAAAAACGTTTTCTGATTATGTCTGTTTAGCTCAATTTCAAAGCCGTTTTGCTCTTTTAAACCAGTGAAACGAAACAATTTCTCTTTTGCCACATGTGATTCTTGCTGCACTGCTTTTCCTTCTAAAGTCTATTTCCTTTTTTTATTTACTGTATGCCCGTTATTTAGTACCTTGCCTTGGAGTTTGCAAGTTTTCTTGCTTCTTTGATAGAGCCATTTACATTCTTACCTTATCCGTTCAACCACACATGTAAAATCACCATTCAGTAATGCCGAGTGCCATTTTGCAAATTTTTCAAGGGAGCTCAATCTAATTTTTGCCTCCCATTCAGGGGTGGCAGGTCGGATTTGCAATCCGATTTTTGCATGGTATAACTGACTCATTGCTACTCCTCTCCACCCACACAAAATTTGGTTAACAGGTGTTTTAGGGAATATTGCAGGGGGAATGCTTACCTGTGGTGCTATTTAAAAGCACTACCCAAAAGTATTCTTGCTTTCTTTCAATTGCGCATTGTGTATCTTATCCTAGAAGGTTAAACTAAGTGTATTATATGATTTTATTGTTTGATTATCACCATCCTGGTGATTGCTGCCCTATATTGAATGTGTTTGTTTTTTATTCATAATTCAAAATAAATAAAAATTCTATTATTACACACTGCCCTGGTTCATAGTCCATTGCGACACAGGGTGTACATTAAGGGGGGTGTGAGATGGGTTGGCTGCCTTCTAAAAAATTGAATCTTAATATAGTAAACTTAAACGCGTTTTACACAGACACGGCCATTATAAAAAGTCCCATGCTTCTTTAAAATCCTTAACACAGTGGGAGCTAGTTGCCGGGATTGAGATAAGTCTTTCCACCCATGACAGTTTAACACAGTAACACAGCAGGCTAACCGTAGAGGTAGTGATACTTTTTGTGGTAAGAAAGCTGTGTTACACTGTAAAAGCGCCTTCCCAAAACTTAAACCCTAAGTATCAGGCCTGTGTGTAAAAATAAAATAAAATCAACCCTGAACTAGACAAAAAGCTACAGAATACAGGTTTACCCTTATATAGATAATTTAATAAAGGAATAACACTCTTCATAATCACCACAGTAGAGATAAACCAGGCTAGGCAGCACCGTCGGCACAAATTATTTGTCAGAGGGGAAGGGGCACAGCAAGATGAGGAGGCCTGCCTAGGAGAAATGATGCTACAGGTCACCGCCATGAACATGGATGTGTGGCAGGACGGTGGCCTATTACATCAAGCCTTGAGTGAGTTGTATATGATTCTGAAAAATAAAGAGGAGCAGATTAAAATGGTCAGAATCACAGCCTACAGGTATCTCCACATGGGATTTATGGAGGAAAAATATGAAGAAAATAGAACCCTTGTGAAAAACCAGTATGCGATTCGATCATGTTGTTCTATTTCCATGCAGTCATACTAGGAAAGCTTATATATGGTATAGAATGAATTTATATCATACTAGGGAAGGAACTGCTAACTGGAGTAGTAATGGTGAGCTCAAACAAATTAAATGTTGTTTTCCTGAATGTAACGAGCCCTTGGAAACCATGAAACATGTTATCCTTGAATATCCTCATTTCGAGGCAATGCGAACCAATCGTTTGATGACATTTGTTAACATCAATTTGAATTGGTCAGCCTGTGCAAGCACATTGAAAAAGAGCTTCTTAATTCTACGACTTAGAAGAGAATCATAGCTAGCAGTGATAAATTCTCTTTTAATTGTAACATGAATGTAAATGTAAACATTTTAATTGTTCTTTTAAGATTTTATACTTTTTGTAAAGGTTCTACATTTTGTAAATGAACCATAAACAAATAAAAACATGTTTTTAAAAAAAAAGAAAAACCAGTATGAGCTCTTAACCCAAATCCAGACTAAACTAAAACTAGTAGGAGAGAAATTGCAAAAGAGCCAAGATTCTGAGGTAGGATTGGAAAATTACATCAAACTGCTAATAGAGTACTTGGCTCCACAACAACAAAATAATTCAGAGAAAAAGGCCCAATTAGATGCATTAACTGAATCAACAACTAAAATATAACAGAACCTGCTCAGAGCAAATAACCATATTACAAAATCAGATCAAAAAGTTGGAAGAGGAGAATAATCAATTAACCCCTAAGGAACTCCACTTCCAAACAGAATTTAAACAAGAACTCCAGACATGATGTACAATCAAACAACAGCAGGATGACCTGGCTAAACAGAGGGGCACCCTGTATCAAGAAAAAGATAAAAGATGCCCTTATGTCAGGAAGTGTGCAACCTAAAAACCAACCTACAGAAAAGAGAGTTAGACCTCCAGAAACTGAACTAACTAAAAGTAGAATATGAAAATGTATTGGGGCACACCAGATGAGTGGAAGGTGCTCTAGAAGAGAACACCCAAGCTAAAAATGCGCAAAATCAGGAAATTCATCTCCTGCAACAGACATTGTCTCAGTGTTCCCAGGCCATACAATGAGGCCCTCTGTGAGGAGAAAAATGGACTCCACAAGCAGGTGGCAGCTCAAGAGCAGGTGATGGAGGCCAGTCAAGCCTTGATAGCAGAGCAAAAGGTGCAGACCTTTTCCTACTATCTAGAGATAGGGGCTGAGAAGGAGAAAATAGGGAGGTTAGAAAAAGAGTGTGCTAGATTAAATCAAAACTTGAGGGATCCTGAACAAGTAGAGAGGGACAGGGTCACTCCTGATCACAATGTGATACCTTCTGTACTATGGGCCTCAAACCCAGTGGCCCCCTTATATACTCAAGACACTGCTCACGTCACGATTAAAGGTTCACATGAGCCAGACACCGTGAGGCAGTCAGAATTAAATAGGCCTAGCATGATTGAACAGGCAGGCTACCGCCCATCAGAGATTGATGGACGGGCATCCCTGTACGGATTCAAAAATATTATGGCTGATGTCTCTGACTAGGAGGCCTACTATGAGGAGAAACTCAGGGAGTTAGGCCTGCAGAAGCATCATCTCCAAAGGGACCATTTGGTTCACTTGGCAGAACAAAAGGAGCGTGAATTGAGGCCCCACAAGAGCATTTTAAAAACCTCCTCCCAATTAGGGCAATGAGGGGGATCCTCCACTAATCCTGGAAGCAGCGAGGAGTCAGATGACTATGCTCCTGTGCACCACAGGGGAGAAGAAACTAGGCCCCACCATTCTGAGAGCTACTTACCAGCTCAAAGAATCAGGGAGCACCTAGAAGATAGCGAGGGGACCTCAGCCAGTAGCAACTGGGAGTCTGAGGGCGAGTGTACTCAGATGAAGATGCAAAAGAAGGCCCATGAACAAATGAGAGCTCTAGTGAAAGACCCTATAAGCAGATTAAGGCTATTAGGAGTTTCATGACCCTATATCATAAAAATGCAAAATATTCTGTCTGGGAGCATCTGGAGCTATATGAACAGATGATGGACTCTTAACATCAAAAATAGCCAGAATTGCATAGACTATGCCAAATGGACGTGCTCTCTGGAGTACTCCAGCTTCTTTGCTGGACTGGAAGACCAAAACCATTCAAGATGGTCCACCTATAAGGTGGCCATCCTGAAGCACTTTTCCCCCACAGAAACCCCCAAGAGGCTCACAAAGCGGCATACAATCTGCAGTGCAGGGAGGATCAGCCCTCATGAGAATTTGTGCAGGAGCTCAAACACACCTTTCCACAAACTATCAGGTGGGTACGCACAAATAGTAGAGAATTTATAACCACCTATATTCATGCGCTCCCAAAATATATAATGACCCTGCTGGTAAGGGATTTTCAAGACAACAGGACCCTGGACTGGGTAATAGAGCAGGCTACCTGGATCTGACGTCCAAAAACCTGCAGAAAGCAAACATCAAACAAAAAACCCAAACCAACCAACATTCCCACTGCTGCTAAGGTGGCGGAGGTGAAGGTTGCCCCCATTTTGGACCTATACATAGGGGGCTAAAAACACACCTTCCCAAAACCAGCCAAATCAGAGGCAAAGAAGGCCATCTGATCAATTAGCAGCAGGTGGTAGTCATGGAGGTAACCCCACAAATGTTCCCTCTAACTCTGCAAATTATATTAGTCCTAGATATAAGGGCAATAGACCTATCTTGGGGTATGTGTGGGCTCCCCTGGCCCAAGGGCAGTACTCACCTGGTTGGATCCCCCACCAGGTGAGTACTGCCCCAGGAAACGTCCCTCCCAACTTCCCTCAGGGGGGCAGTAATCCTGCAAATACTGGGTTAAGTTTCTTCCCTCTGTACCTTCCAAACCCCAACCTGCAGGACAACCTTCCTTTCTCTCCACGCTTTCAGGAGTCCAGACTACCCCGTCCGGGAGAGGGGAGGCCAAGGGTGGAGGCTTACCAAGGAAATCCCCAGTACCCAGGGTACTGCAGGAGAAGGGATAGTTACCCTTCCCGAGAACAGCCTAGGTTTGAGCAAAGACCTGCGTACCAGCCGAAGCGGTGTCCCAACTGTAGCGCCAGGTCCAGAACCTCACTCAGGATCTGAGTCGCATGTTGAGGGCTCAGCAGAAGCCTCAGATGAACATGGCAGTTCAGAACCCCTCAAACCAAGGGTCTGGCACCCTGCAACAATGACGGGGAGAGAACCCAGACAGCCCACCGGTCCCAGAGGAGGAGGCACAGGAGGAAGGGGGTGCAAAGTCCTAGAGGAAGTTTCCTTCCTCACCTATGAAAACACCTGTACACCCTGGAACCGGAACTCAAATCTCTTGCCCCAGAAAATCTGCAACCAGGGAACAGAGGGTGGGTAGGGGAAACCAAGAAATCAATAAGTGTCACAATGCCTGTCCCCAGACATGAGGAGCAGACCAGTCTGCCCAGAGTACTGGCACCCATGGGGACCTGTAAGGCCCCAAAGGATTGCCTAAGGGCTTCCTGGACTCAGTCCTGGCGCCATTGGTGCCAGGCTCATATTGCCTTTTCAGGCAAGTCAAGTTATCAGGTGGTGAAACCATGTAAAGCCCATCTTGAGGCTGTTTGAAGGGACTACTTTATTTAAGGGACTATTTCATTGGGTATGGTACAGGGACTACTTCACCTGGGAACTACTTCTGGGAGGCTATTTAAACCACGCCCGGAGAACAGAACACGCTTCGCGTTATTCTGCACTCCTGCAGCATAACGCTCACCGTGCCTGCAGCTCCAGTCCAGTCTTCAGCTACGCCCGTCCTTTTCTTCATGATCCGAACCTGCAAAGGAAGAAGAAGGAACAGATTAGAACAAGAGCCTTATCAGATTCTCCATCACAATCATCCGGGAGTCTCTGCACCTGCTGGGAAAGGAACACCAGTTACTAGCGTTATACAAGAAAGCATCTTAAGAACAATAACATAGCGCCGCGCGATACTCACCGATGCTCCGTTCGTCTATGCAATCCAGCGAGGCACTCTAACGTGATCGCCACCCTGAGTAGCCGCATCTGCAAAAACAGAGAAAAGACAACAGGTGAGCTGCGCCTCGCTAAAAGACATTCAACCTCGCGCCGCAAGATACTTACCCGAAGCAGTATTAATTTGCGGTTTAGCTAATCACCATCACACGATCTTGCTCTGGGAAAGTGCCGCACCTGCAGAATAAAGAGAGGACAACTGATTAATCGCACAAATTAACAATATCGCATGCTAAGACATTTTTTCTTCGCTTCGTGCAAATACGGAAACTTACCTTGGCATTTACTTTGTTCCCTCAGAGAAGAGATACCTGTCTTCAGCAATTCTGCAAGGGAAAAAACTATAAAGAAATGGTACAGGAGTTGACTGTAAGACAACCAGAACTCTAAAGCAATGCATGGTACTTAGAATTGGCATAAGACTTACCTCTGAGTCATTGTTGTCTGGAACTCTGCCATAAAACTATGGGATCAGTGAAGTTAACTGGATACCCAAGTCTCAACGCACCCCTGCATACAGACGCAGGATGGAGAGCCCATCCTTCTTAACAATAAGGTGAGACACAGTAAAGAGAGCACAAGGAGGTCACAGAAGTAGATAGCAGAAGTAAACCTCCTCTTATCGGTTAGCTAACCTGCCATTTTTACCACTCTAGGAAAATCTTCCTACGTGCCAAACAGATTAAACTAAGTGGGCAAGTGCAGTCGCTGATCACTTCACTACGAGTCACGCTGGTGGAGACCGTTGAAGACCAGCTTCGTTCGGCGCCCCTGTGGAATCCAGGTGAGCGTAACAGAACGCGAGGCCTCGACACAAACTTCTACCCGGGTGTCATGGAAACCTCAGAGACTGACCAATTAGCCCAGCTCCTGGGGGAGCTTAGAGCTGAAGTACATTCCGCCCGACAAGAAAACAATGCTCTAAGAAGAGAACTGATTGTGGCAAAAGAGCATACAGATGACCTCACCAGACAACTACTCCAAGCTCAAGCTGGCCATACACCATTACCTGGATTGGGCGGAGCTTCAGTCCCAACTCAGTCAAGCAGCCCAGTACAAGTGGTACTACCGGGGGCTATAACTTTAGCTCCACCAGAACGCTTTGAGGGTGTAGACCCTAAAAGGTTTGCAGTTTTCATGAACCAGTGCCACCTACACTTTCTATGTAGGCCTGGAGCCTTTCCAAATGATCAATCGAAAGTGGCCTTCGTATTGTCATACCTCAGCGGCAGTGCAGCAGATTGGTCTATTCCACTAGTTAACCAAGATGACCCTCTTCTCCGGGATTTCCAAGGATTTCAACAAAACATGGAGAAATTGTTCGCCCGACATTCTCAAGGGCAAGCGTTAGACAATGAACTTTTGTCCATACGTCAAGGGAACCAGGACCTATTAACTAACATTGCAACTTTCAATAGGTTCGTGGTAGAAACCGGTTGGCCCAAAGACAAAAGAACTATGCTATTCCATCGTGGGTTGAGAGGCAAACTAAAAGACGTTTTAGCGCAGTTGGTAAACCCACCTCAAGACTGTGCTGAATATATAGACCTGGTGGTTGACTTGGACCACAGACTTCAGAACCGGAAAGCTGATCAAGCTAGATTCGAGAATCGGGTACTGGTGAGACCAAGGGACAACACCTCCAAAAGTACGGATGTATCTGAAACCTTGCAAATTGGAGGAGTTAGAGGGCCGTTGTCCAAAACAGAAAGAGACAAAAGAAGGCAGCAGTAATTGTGCTTATATTGCGGAACAGCAGGGCATTTTTTGCAAGACTGTCCGGTGAAACCAACTAAGAAGGCAGTAGGAGTCGCCGACAAGATCAGTACTGAACCAGAGCTGGAAAACGACCCCACCCGACAAGCGTAGAGGTCCGCTTGTCGAGCGAGAAGAAGGACTCCCAGACCTCACACCTAACTTTACCATTGATCCTCATTAGTCACCAGGAACCATCTTGCATGCATGCGGTCAGAGCATACATCGATAGTGGAGCCATAGGTAACTATATGGATCAAGAATTGGCTACAAGGATGAATCTCTCTCTTTGCGAAAAGACCGCAACTGATTTAGTCACCACCGTCGATGGAACAGAAATTGCTTCTGGTCCAGTAACTCACTCAATGATGGAGATGACACTGTTGGGCCAAGATGGGCATCGAGAAAACATTGTGTTTGATATAATCAAGGCTCCACAATTCCAAATAATTCTGGGAATGCCATGGTTAGAAACGCATAATCCTTGCATAAACTGGCATGAAAAGAGAGTGACCTTCGCGGAATGTGTGCATACTTGTTATCCGGAAGAACCCCCGACCAAGACGATTGCCACAGTCATGAGTCCATCAAATCTGCTACCCCAGGCTTACCAGGATTTTCAGGATGCATTCCAGAAAGACCAAGCCAACACTTTACCACATCATAGACCATATGATTGCCAGATCGATCTCATACCTGGCGCGCAAATTCCATGCAGTAGGATCTACGCCCTTACTGAACCCGAGAATCTTCATTTAAGGCAATACTTAGATCAGTACCTGGCTAACGGCTTCATTTGCCCGTCCAAGTCCTTGGCGGCCTCACCTTTGTTATTCGTCCCTAAAAAGGAAGGAGACCTAAGAACTTGTATCAACTATCGTGCATTAAACCAAGTAACTGTAAAAAACCGGTACCCCCAGCCCCTAATCCCGGAATTATTGGACCAAGTAAAAGATGCTCATATTTACACTAAGTTGGATATCCGAGGGGCGTGAAAAAGGACGACGAGTGGAAGACCGCCTTCCGTACCAAGTACGGATTATTTGAATACCAGGTGTTGCCCTTTGGGCTTTGTAATGCCCTGGCAGCGTTTCAGTATTTTATGAACGATGTCCTTTGTGAACTAATTGATGTCTGTGTCATCGTGTATATTGACAATATCTTGGTATACTCATCTTCTGAATAAGAGCATGTGAAACATGTTCGTGCTGTACTCGAAAAATTACGTCAACATAAATTATATGCAAAATTGGAAAAATGTTTCTTTCACACTACCGAGGTTGAGCTTCTTGGGGTACAGAGCATGCTTGGATTTTCAAACTTCTACCGCAGGTTCATTCCTGACTTTTCACATTTGGTGAACCCCATCACATCACTATTACGGAAGAATAAATGCTTTCAGTGGTCAGAGGAAGCAGAAAAGGCCTACCAAGACCTAAAACAAAAATTCACTTCAGCTCCAGTTTTGAAGCATCCATGCCCAGAGCTCCCATACATGGTAGAAACTGATGCATCCAGTCTGGCTATGGGGGCAGTCCTTTCTCAAAAAGAACCTGAGACGGCTCAACTCCATCAAGTGGCCTTTTGGTCACAATAGTTTTCAGCACCTGAACTAAATGATGCAGTCACCAACAAAGAACTTCTAGCCATCAAGTCAGCATTCAAAGCTTGGTGGCACTACCTCCTCGCAGCCCGACACACCATCACGGTAATTATGAATCATAGAAACTTACAATTCCTAAAGACGGCCAAGGCCCAATCATCTCGTCAACTTAGATGGGCTTCATTTTTTGCGGAATATGATTTCTTAATTACTTACCGACCAGGTTGTCGAAACGACAAGGCAGATGCTCTTTCCCGCATAGGAATGGAAGAAGCATATTCAAATCCAGAACCGGTGCCCATAATCCCGGCAGGAGGAATCCTAGGAATAACTACCTTGCTAGCTCTAGATGACATCCATGAGAAAATTCAGCATCTTCTCGACTCCACAGCTTTACAAGCTTGGTCAAAAAAAAGCAAAAATCATTCAGTCACTGATCATTTACCTTACTTCCAAGGACGTCTTTATCTACCTAGTTAAGAACTGCAAAAACAGGTTATTTCCAATGATCATGAGTCCTTGGTAGAAGGCCACCCTGGAATTGCAAAAACCGAAGCTAAAGTCAAGAGACATTTTTGGTGGCCTACTTTGCGAAAAGACATTAAGCAATTTGTGCTATCTTGTGGCATGTGTGCTCAAAACAAGGCCCAGAAGAAGAAACCAGTGGGTTTATTACAACCCTTAGACATTCCACCTACACCCTGGCATACATTATCTCTTGATTTTATCACAGATCTTCCCCCTGTAATGGATTCAATACTATTTTAGTAATAGTGGACCTATTTTCCAAAATGGCGCACTTAATTCTGTTAAAAGGCTTACTCTCAGACTCGATCCTGGCCAAAGAATTCCTCGAACACGTCGTCCGAATACACGGATTCCCTTCAGTCCTAGTTTCCGATCGGGGCAGTCAGTTTATCTCACAATTTTGGAGAAAATGTTGTCAATTGGCCCAAATTGATGTAAGACTTCCAACCAGCCACCATCCTCAAACCGATGGTCAAACTGAGAGGACCAACCAAACGTTAGAGCAGGTAAAGATTTAGAAATATCAGTGAGAATGGCTGCAGAAAACAAAGTGTGCATTTCTAATTTCTTGGCCTCATGAGGGAATCTATGAAAACAAATGTTGGAAAACCTGTATACCTTCTTAGTCACTAGGCACAAGGGATTGAAATTAGCGTATCATTTAAATATCTTAAAGTTATGGAGGATGTATGAGAAGTGCATGAAGGCCCACAATGTTAAAGTTGCAGAGTAAGGGCCAAAAAAGGAGGGTGCAGGAATTCCTTCTGCACCGCCCCCATATGGGTACTATCCTTTAGCACCTGCAGAAGGGTATACCAGCCCAGAGTTCAAACCTCCATTTTCTCCAACGGCCAATCGAGTGGTTGTGTGACAAACACGGGTAGTGCCTCCATCAGCTGCGATTTCTGAAAGATGGGATGCCGAGGGAAGTGGAAGGGTAACTCCTTCAATGGTCAGGACCATGGAAAGTCTAAGAATACAGAGTGGAAATGGAATAACTCCCCGAAAGCTAGGTTAGCAGAGAGATTAAGGGTGGAGGAGCGAGATGGACAAATGAAAGACTAGATGAAGGGCTGGGAATGGGCGCAAAAGGGAAGACTGTGGGGGTCATTCCGACCCAGGCGGTAAGTACGCCAACTTTACCACCATGGTGTAAACTACGTTTGTGGATGGCGGATTTACCACCCCATTCCAAGGTGAGTGGGGCGGTAAATCCCCATTTCCATTTTACCCTTCCCCATTCCCATTTTTGCCCCATAGGGCATAATGGGAGTGGGGAAGGCACTAATTACGCCACCGTAAATTACGGTGGCGTAATTAGCACCAAGGCGGTTTAGCGCCATGGATTTTAACGGCTGCTAAAAGCAGCCGTTAAAATCGGAATCAGGCGTTAAGGGTTAACGACGGCATTAACCCTTAACGCCTGAGTTGTAATGAGGCCGTGTGCCTTTTACCACTAGGATAGAGGATAGGCTGTGAATGGCAGTGGAAAAGTAGGAGTGGAAGAAGTTGAAAGAGGATTGAGGCTAGCAGAGGAAGAGATAGTGCTGTTATGACAGCAATGAAGTGACGAGCTGATAGAAGTGAAGGGGCTTGTAATGGACTTAGAAGAAGGACGGTGGAGACATGGACAAATTATTGCTAAACTGGAAAGGTCAGATATCAAGGAGATCAATGTGGACCTTTAGGATGAAAAATGTTTCTACAGGTACAGGACTTGAGCAAGGAGAACGATACTGGGCACACTACGATAGTGTTGAGAATGTTTCCGTGCCCATAGAAATGCCAGGGGATATGGCAGCAGGGGCAGGAGACGAGGATGAATGGGAATCGGATGTTGAACAGGGGGAACTGGGTGTAGCAGCCTCATCTCTTGCTCCAGCACTGGTGGCCACAGAAAACTCACCATGGGGTCATAGGACACAAAGAGGTTCTCATACGTCTGTAAGGAGTAGCAAGGGGATGACAGGAAAAGCCCCAGTAAAGGCAAATGAGACTTAATTTTCATTGCTCCAGAACTGTCAGAGAAAGGTGTAGTCTGTCCCATGGTCACATTTGGACCAGTATAACTTGATAAAGATACTCCCTTCGCTCACTGTAGCAGCGGGTAAGTGGATTTATGCATTAGAGAAGCAAACTGCCAGTGTCATGTTGGTCATAGGGGACATGAAAAGTGTATTCTTTGCTCTAATGAGGGAAGGGTCAGACGAGCTTTGGAGGTGATAGTGTTACGAATGATTTCCCTTAGGTGCAATTTTCCCTCCATTTGTAAACCCCCCAGTTTGGCTTACCTAACTTGACTTTTTCCAATGGAGCACAACCTTCCGCTGCACTCCTCTGGGCTTTCGCCCATTTGTTATGGGGAAACTGACATGTCCTTCAGCCTCTCAGTACTGGGAAACTATGTTTCCCTTAGTCTTCGACTTTGTCGCCATTTCTTGGTAACTTTTTATCTATGTGCCAAGGACCTTGCAGTACCAGCAATAGGGGCCCTTTTGTTTTATGATCCTAGCCACCCTCTAATGATTTTTTGGTGTTTGTACGAGTGTGCCTAGGACAAACTGGTGGCAGCAGTTTACGTTTAAGCTATTTTAACTTCATTTTTATGGACCATACCGCGTTTACCGCGTTTGGCCCAAGACTGAGGCCAGTGCCGAAAAAAGCTATGCCGCAAAGTCTTTTGTTCTGTCTTTTAGCCATGTTGTCTCTTTGCCTTCCCCCAGGTCGAAAGACCTGGGCATTCCTTATTTGGGCATGCAGCCTCCCACGAAAACTGCCTCTTTCACTGGCACCTGCATGTCACGTGTGCTAGTGCCCAGGAAGAGGGTTGGGATTGTCTGGTCCCAATCCACACTACTGGTGCCATTATGTCTGGTAGCCATGAATGAATGGAACCACCGTGGGCCACAATTGCCCCACATACATGCAAGTGTCATGGTCATGAAGTCAGGGGCAGAGGCATGCAGGGGTCACATGCACAGGAGACCTGGGTGGAAACTGTCCTGGTGCCTTTGGTGCCAGGCTCATGAACAAAAGTAAACAAGAACATCCATTTAACACCAAAAAGCTTTTATTATGGACATAGCACTTCAGATACATTAACCTTGAACATTCCATCTATTAAGCAGGATGCAATAACCTTGAACATTCCATCCATTAAGCAGCCCAAGTGTATTCTTGGGTGTGGCTGCTAGTGGATTGCCTTCGCAAGTGCTCACTCTCTAGGAGTGGCAGGGTGTGGCTGGTAAGCTGGCCCTAATGGGCGTGCCCACGATCTCAGCTATATAAGCTGCCCCGATCCTCAAGACAGACGATTTGCGTTATTCTGCACTTGCAAGCAGTGTAATACTCACTGTTGCCTGAGGTCAGACTTACCTTTGAAGATCCTGCTTCCTGGACATCCTGCTTCCTGCTAGCATACTTACCAACTGGGGGAAGCTGCTCTTACCTGTAAATCTCTTCGGCGAACCAAGTATTCTTCTTTACATTTTCCAGAATGCCGAAATCTTCATCTTGGCACCGCAGCATGACACGCTCCATCATCGACAGCAGTGTCTCCAAGGAAAAACAGAAGACAAGGTTATACATCGAAAAAACAGTCAGTTTAAGTTAAGGTTGCACTTCACCATACTTCATGCTTTTCCTTAAACCATCACTTACCTGCTGTCGCACATTGCGGTAGCAACCATCTTCCATCCGGCTGCGTCTCGCGTCTCACAGCTGCATTGAGGCTGCATTTTTATCTAAGGAAAGAAAACAGAAGACAGACATTATTGTGGGGATAAATAGGAGCAACATATAAAGACATTAAACAGAACGAACAGCATCACAAGAGCTCAACAAAGTCTTACCAATCATAAGGAAAAGCATAGTCGCAGAAGGACTGGACTAATTCTTATCAGGGATCAGTGAAGGAACTAGATCCCATTTGAGGCAGCCCTGCCAGAAGTAGCAGGACGGAGAGCTTATCTTCCATAATTCACAGGTGAGCTTTATGGGCCGGTGTTTGCTCACAGAAACCGAACTTTGAGGTGAAGGGTTCAAGAGGTACAACAATCACAGATTGCCACCCTCACACACTCTTATCTCCACATAGGTGCAGTATCACCATGTACCACCACTCACAGCTTTTCTACTGAGGGAGAGGCCTGAAGGGGGTAACTCAAGTTGAGGGAGGGCTGCAACCATGCCCCAACACCTCCGCAAAGACCAGTTGAGCGTAACAGCAAGAGAGCAGATCTTGGCTATCTGAGATTTGAGCGAAAACCAAATCTTGGATTAGAGAAGGGGCTCTGCATCCATTCCAGGTTGATCTACTGAGGTTCGCACTGACCCTCATAAGGAGACAAGTATCCTTAACAAGAAAGAATACTTGAAAAACCGCTGCTGACGTGATATGAAGGTTTGGCACCCTGACCCTGCTGTTCTCCCGTCGTACCCCTGTTTCTTCATCGAAACAAGAAGACCTGCAAGGGCACTTCGCCCCTTTGGAGTATTGGGAACAACTACTCTCGACATCTCCTACTTACCCTTGCAAAGAGCCTCTTCAGAAGTGTTCCTGGGCCATCCAGTGAACTGGCCAACTCAAACCCAGGGTATCACATAGGAACGCCGCCATCCAGAGTTGAGACTCGAGACTGAGAATTGCTAGCTTGTGATCCTGGGCCCTCTCCCGCCAAAACTCATTGTCCTAGCTCCCCTGGGTCGCGATTTATAAGAGTGCCCCATGGTGTGAGCATTTGTGGTGCTTGCATTGTGGGATATATTTACCCACTCAGCAGTACTCCCATCCATAACCAAGCTGCACTTCAGCAGAAGCAGTGAATGGCTGCACTGGCTACTCAGAGCACCATTGCCCCGCATAAATAACTGCATTTTGCAGCTACAAAAATATGGCTGCACCATCTTGCCAAGCACATATTGGGCTAGTTGGGGAAGGGAGCACACTGAGAAAGGCCGCCAGTATGTATTCTTGTGTGCACCAAAAGAAGCAAATGGAAAAACAGCACTGCTCTGCTGTTTGCTAAACAAGTTCCCATTGATAGAGAATGTTTTACATGAAAAAGGTTGCTTCCCTGATGTTATTTTCCTCTGTTCCTCATCACACTACTTTTATCAATGAGGCCCGGTCATGCCCATCCATATTCACATTGTGCTCCAGCAGAAAAGAGCAGTATCCCTGAATGACAAGCTGTCATTCAGATCTGAGGAATCAAAAGAAGCTTTACTTCAGCTACACGGGAAACGCTTTACTTTTGGGCTACAAAATGACAAAGATCAATGCTTCAAAGAGGCCCTGGCTCCCTGGACCTATGTCAATTTCAGAGCATCAGTGTTTTAAACAAATTGCTGTATAAAAGAAACTGAATATGATTGAAGAACAATGTGGGAAATTCAGATGGAACCTTTGAAAGGCACATGCCAGCAGGCCTCACACTGTGTTTAAATGTACTCTAGCAAATAAGAAAAATACCTGTTTTAAAAGTGTATGTTGTATAAGGCCCTGTCCTTGTTTAACCATGTAAAGGGGGTTTGTAGCTGGGAACATAACTGGGATGTTTTTTGCAACAGGCTTGTTTTTGATTCAGGATAAAATAAAAGAAAATAAAGGAATTCAAATGCATTAGCTGAATAGTGCATACTCCAGAACAGTTTTTTCCTGCTGGCTAAGCTAAGGCCTTCCCCCAAAAGGGGCCACCATAAACTTCGGGGACACAAAAGTGATAATTGCTAGCTTGAAAATCTTTGAATGGACCAAGACAAAGAAAGTTCACATGCTCGTCAGACATTTGTCTGTGCTCCAGGCTGCGACAATACATTCTGGGACGCATAACTGTGAAATGAGGAAGTGGCAATAAACATTCAATTAAATTGGGAAACCCCATGGCCAAACTGGGCTGAACTGACAGTTGGTGGTAGCTGAAGAGAAAATAATGGTCCAAGTGAAGGACAAAGGCTGCCCATTTGTCTCAAAATACTATTTGTTGAATAAACTTTTAAGACTGTTTTGTAACCGGATAGTGCAGCAATGTAAAACCTGGACAGTTTAAATTTGATTTTCATGGCTTCTAGACAAGATGTTGCAGACGTTCATAGCACACTTGGTGGAACATTAAAAATTAACAGAAATATGCCCTCTGATAATATGTACGCACACCTAAAGTTGTGGGATTTTGGGTGAAGCAGTTCACACTAAAATGACGAAAATGTATTAGAAAGGTGAAACAATGTCTTACAAACTGGAGAGTTGGACTGTCACGCTCTGCGTAAAATATGTACCCTGCTTATGTATTTTGTTAAGATGCCCCAACTGTAAACATGTGCCAGTTATGTCAAAACTGTGTTGTGGCAAAATTAACTGTGGGAGGTTCTGGACATTGTAAAGCACACATCATAAATCTGACATCACGCCCCTGAATACCAACCAGCTGACAGCAAGGTGGCAACCATTACCCCTGACCAATTCAGTTGTTATGGGTATGCCTAGCTTAAGCCTGCCCCACCACATCATCCTATGATGTCACCATGCCTTATAAATAAGGGTGGCTGACAGAACTCTAGACAGATGCTTTCCTGAATTTCCTGTGCCTGCGTTCCTGATCTTCTACATTCATCTTGCCAGATTCCAGATTCCACTGAGAGGCCAAAGCATTGCTGATCCTATCCCAGCTAGGCCTTAATCCAGAAATCCCACTAAAAATCCCAAAAACCAACGGGAAAGCTGTGGTACCCTTCTGGGAAGCCTCCTGAGACCAGACCGGCTTTTTGCCCACTAACTGCCCACTAACTGCATGCCCACTGCAGGCCAACTGCACCCCTGCCATCCAGCTGTACTTGCTATCCAGTGACCAGGCAGGCCCAGCTGTTGTTCTGCTAGGAGAGTTTGCCGCTACCTTGTGACCCAAGCCCTGGAGTCCAGAACCCGGTTGACTATTCCTAAACCCAAATTTAAGAGCGGACTCTGAGTATTTCCCCATCCCATAGAAACACATAGCCTACCCCATCTTGACTTTTGTCTTTGTACCACTCTCTAAGCAACCCTATCCATTCCTTGATACCTTGTCTAGACTGTTCTAATTCTCTGTGCACCCTGATCTTGTTTTTCAAGTGTTAGGCAATTCTTTAATTTACCTCATTGTGTAACTCCTTAGCAATATTTGGAATAATTTAAATTAATTCCCACATAGATCTGAACGCGGCATGAAAAGGTTGACGTCGCAAATCAATTTTGAACACACCGTGGCTTTTTTTAACAATATAGTCTAGATAATTTAGTTTAAGTAAAATTTGCCTTTCAATTTAAAACCGATTTTCTCTTTTTAACTGCTCTTTTTTGCTAAAACTGAACCACATTCTACCTTGAAAATCTCATCCAATTCTTCAGCTATTGCCCTCCTTTCACTTCTATATTGTCCCTGTGATGTGCATCTGCCCCCTGCCCAAAAACCGCACCCCGAATCAGTGTTTTTCACCCATTTTAAAAAAAAACATTTTTGACATTTAAAACCGAAAATTAGAAAAATTCAACTTTTCCATGTGTAATTTGGCTGCACTGTGTTTTCAATTTCAACCTGCTTTCTGAACTGTATGCCTTTGTGATACCTTATCTTATAGTTGCTAGTGATATAAAATCCCTGAGACTGTGATTAAACATATGTACATCATTATTTAATTACACATATAATTAATTATTTGTTAAAATCCGAGTGTCATTTTAGGACATTGCAAAGGGTTTATTGTCTTATTTTGTGAGGGAAGGTCCAATTTTTTGATTCTGTTTGCTGCCTCTTATCCCCGACTGCCTGCTGCTTCTTTCTATCCACTCAGAATTTGATTAATTGTGGGTTAAGGGAACATTGCAGGGGGAAGCCTTAACTTGGGTGCTATCTATCCTAATTTAAAAAGTGCTCTATTTATTTGTGCTTTGGATATGTCCTTGTAGAAGGTTAACCAAGTGTAGTTCAGTGGGTTTCATTGTACTTATCACCCCATTGGTGATTGCTGCCCAATATAAAAAATGTGTGTGATTTTTGTGAATTTTAAAATAAATAAATATTGTGTTACCACCCACCGGCCTGGTTCATGGTTCATTGTGACCTGGGGTATTTGTAAAAGGGGGTGTGAGATGGGTTGGGTATCGTCTCAATCTGAATTTGTGGAAATTAAAGAAAAAGCATTCCTACTGAGCACCTCATCCCAGGCTAAGACCAAGTGTCCCGGTCTGGTGTGTGATGCCCGATTGGAATCCTTCACAAATTGGGGGCACGTAGTCTGGTATTGAGTTTGTTTATTCACCTGTGACAGCCTAACACAGCATACTAACCTTCAAGGTAGGGATACCTTGGGTGGCTGGAACACTCTGTTACGCTGTAGAAGCACCTCACCAAAACAAAATAAGTATCAGGCTTGTGTATAAAATTAAAGTTAAAGCAACCCCAAAAATAGACAATAAGCAATAGAATACAGATTACCCTTACATAAACAAATTAATAAACAAAGAACACTTTCCAAATGGCCACAGTAGAGATCAATATAGCTAGGGAGCTCCTTCTGCACAAATTATTTGTAAGGGGGGAATGGTCAGAACAAGATGAAAAAGTCTGGCTAGAAGAAATGACGCAACAGGTCACCGCCATAGACATGGATACATGGCAGGACGGTGGACTATTACATCAAGCACTGAGCGAGTTATACATGACTCTGAAAATTAAAGAGGAGCAGATTAAAATTGTCAGAATCGCGGCCTACCTTTATCTCCATATGGGAGTGACCCGGGAAAAGCATGAGGAAAATATAACTCTTGCGCAAAATCAATCTGAACTTTTAGCTCAAATCCAGACTGAACTAAAATTAGCAGAACAATTGCAAAAGAGCCATGATTCTGAGGCAGAATCTGGAAATTACATTCAAAGCTAAAAGAGCACTTGGTTCTCCATAATCAAAATAATGTAGACCAAGAGGCCCAATTAAATGCCTTAAGAATGGAGTATCAAGAAAATGTTGACTCTTTGGAAGGGGGTCAACAGAAATTAAATCAACAACTAAAATATAATAAAGTTTGCTCAGAACAAATAGCCGTGTTACAGAAGCAGATTGAGAAAGTGGAAGAGGAAAATAATAAATGAATTATGAGAGACCTCCACTCCCAATCAGCATTTGATGAAGAGCGCCAACAACTTAATGTAATTAAGCAACAAAGAGATGACCTGGCTGAACAGAGGGGCACCCTAAATCAGGAGAAAGATGCCCTATGTCAGGAAGTAAGCAATTTAAAAATAGAGTTACAGGAAAGAGCGTTGGGCCTCCAGAAACTAAATGAACTCAAAACAGAATATGGAAATTTACTGGAGCACACCAGATGGGTAGAAGGTGCTCTGGAAGAGAACACCCAAAATAAAAATGCACAAACTCAGGAGGTGAGTCTCCTGCAACAAAAACTGTCTCAGTGTTCCCAAACTATACAGGCAGCACAAAGAGATAAGGAGGCCCTCTGTGAGGAAAAAGATGGGCTCCACAAGCGAGTGGCAGCTCAAGAGCGGGTCCGAGAGGCAAGTAAAGCCCTGATAGCTCAGCAAAAGTCTCAGATCTTTGCCTATTATCAAGAGATAGGGGCTAAGAACTTAAACCCATGTCATACTTTGCGCACTGCTGACTTCATGGCTACCGGTTCACAAGAGCCAGAAACCAAGAGGCCATCAGAGTTAAATAGGCCTAGCATGATGGAGCTGACAGGTCAGCGCCTCCCCGAAATTGATAGGTTGGCATCCCTGGGTAGATACAAAAATATAATGGCTGATGTCTCTGACCAGGAAACCTCCTATGAGGAGAAAGTCAGGGAATTAGATTTACAGAATCACTACCTCCAAAGGGACCAGTTGGTTCAATTTGCACAGGAACAACAGGAAAAGAGGCCCCAAAAGAGCATCCTGAAGACATCCATCAAATCAGGGCACTGGAGGTCTACCCTGCCAAACCTAGAAGCAGGGAGGAGTCAGAAGACTACTCTCCTGTGCGCCACAGGGGAGAAGAAGCTAGGCCCCACCATTCTGCAAGCCCCTGTCAAGCTCACAGAATCAGGGAGCGCCTAGATGATCCTGAGGGGACCTCAAACAGCAGCACCTCTGAGTCTGGAGGCGAATGGACTTGTGTGACGCGGCGAGAGAAGGGAGATAAACCAAAAAGAGTTCTGGTGAAAGACCCCATGAGACAGATCAATGCCATCAGGAATTTCATGACATTGTACAATAAAAACGCAAAATATTCTGTGTGGGAGCATTTACAGCTCTACGAACAAATGATGGACACATTTCACATTAAAGATAGCCAGAACTGTATGGATTATGCCAAATGGACATTCTCTCCAGAATACTCCAGCTTCTTTATTGGACTGGAGTACCAAAAACATTCAAGATGATCCACCAGCAAGGTGGCCATCTTGGAGCACTTTTCCACCCATAGAAACATCCAAGAGGCTCGCAAAGTGGCCTACAATCTACAGTGTGGGGAAGACCAGGCCCCACGAGAGTTTGTGCAGGAATGAAAACGCGCCTTTGCCAAAACTACCAGGAGGGTGCGCATGGATAGCAAAGAGTTTATTACTACCTACTTTCATGCGCTCCCAAAATACTTTATGACCCAGCTGGTGAGGGATTTCCATGATTAAAAATCTCTGGACTGGGTAATAGAGCAGGCTACCTGGATATATGAAGTCCAAAAACTGGCAGAAAATAGAAATCTGGTTAAAAACTCCAAGCCAGCCAACACCCTTGCTGCTGCTAAGGTGGCGGAGGTGAAGGTTGTCCCCGTTTTGGACCTAGAAATGGGGGAGCCTAAAAATACACCAATCCCAAACCAGCAAAACCAGAGGCCAAGAAGGCCTTCAGGCCAATCACAGACAGGTGGTCAGGGAGGAAATCCCCCAAATGAGACCCTTAACTCAACTGATTATGTAAGTCCCAGATACAAAGGCAACTGGCATATCATGGGGTATATATGGACTCCCCCAGCCCAAGGGGAGGGGTGTTCCGCCAGGTAAGTACTCCGCCAGGACACTTCCCTCCTAACTTCCCCCAGGACGGCAGTAATCCCCCAAATCCTGGGTTAAGTGTCTTTCCCCAATACCAAAAAAAACGCAACCGGCAGGACAACCCTCCTTTCTTTCCCTGGTTTCAGGAACTCAGACAACCCAATCCGGGAGAGGGGAGGCCAAGGGTGGAGGGTTACAAAAATCCACAATTCCTTGGGTATTCCGGGAGAAGGTATAGTTACCCTTCCCGGGATCCCCCACGATATGAACAGAGACCCCCGTACAAGCCCAAACGGGAGTCCCAACTGGAGCGCCAGGTCAAGAACCTCACCCAGGATCTGGGTCGCATGTTGAGGGCCCAACAAAACCCTCAGATGAACATGGCGGCTCAGAACCCCACAAACCAAGGATCTGGCACCCCAGAACAATGACGGAGAGACAACCCTGACAACTCACCAGTTCCTTCCTCACCCATGAAAAGCCCCCGGACACCCAGGAACCGGAACAAAAATCTTTTGCCCACAAAAATCTGCCACCCAGGGAAAAGAGCCTGAGTAGGAGAAATAAATATGTCAAAAAGGCCCATTTTGGGGAGCAAGTTTGTGCCCTCCAATTTGAAGGGGAAGAATCCTTAGAGGATTCTGGGAAAGAAAACTTCTCCTTCAGGGACGGGGGAATTCCTCTCAATGAAAAATGGGTCCCAAGAGATCTAAATGAAGACTGGATGGGTGTGGGGACTGGTTCAGAGTCACCCATCCCAGAACCCCAGAATTGTCATCCTGAGAAAGAAATTGTAATGGAGGGATCCTCCCCACAAATTTGTTGTAGTGACTGCCATCCAATAAGCCGGGGCAGCACAGAGCTAAGGGAAACAGCGGATTCCAAAATCTCCACTATTTCAGGATGTCAAATTTTTATTACAGATCCCCAGACGCTGACACAGAAATTATTCTAAAATGCCCCAGCGTGTAACGCTCACCTGGTATCCACGGGGATGTCACTCAGCCTGTTCTGACCTCTTACGACCTCGAACCCCGATTCAGTGTTTTTCACCCGTTTGAAAAAAAGGTTTTTTACATTTAAAACGGCAAACTAGAAAAATGCACCTTTTCCATGTGTAATTTGGCTGCACTGTGTTTTCAATTTAAACCTGCTTTGTGAACTGTCTGCCTTTGTGATACCTTACCTTATAGTTGCTAGTGATATACAATCCCTGCAACTGTGATAACACATATGTACATCATTATTTAATTACACATATAATTAATTATTTGTTAAAATCCGAGTGTCATTTTAGGCCATTGCAAAGGGTTTTGGCCTCCTATTTGTTTAGGGAAGGTCGGATTTTGATTCTGTTTGCTGCCTATTCATTTGTGCTTTGGATATGTCCTTGTAGATGGTTAACCAAGTGTAGTTCAGTGGTTTCCATTGTAATTATCACCCCATTGGTGATTGCTGCCCAATATTAAAATGTGTGTGATTTTTGTGAATTTTAAAATAAATAAATATTATGTTACCACCCACCGGCCTGGTTCATGGTCCATTGTGTCCCAGAGTATTTGTAAAAGGGGCTGTGAGGGGGTGTGAGACGGGTCGGGTATAGATTTTAATTTGTTGAAATTAAAGAAAAAGCATTCCTATTGAGTGCTACATCCCAGGCTAAGACCAAGTGTCCCGGTCCGGTGTGTGACGCCCGATTGGAATCCTTCACAGCATCGTCCCAGTATGGTGACTGCTGTTCTTGTGTACTGTATCCTGAGACGTGCTGCACCGGAACTATCCTTCTTTCATCGAGAGCGAGTAAAGGCTACTGTCACGCCACAAACGTTCGTCCCATCCAACTGAGAGCTGGAGCGTCCTGAAACTGCAGAGTTAACACCTATGGGTGAAGTGGGCTAGACTGCCAAAGTTTGGTCCATACTGTGCCGAGGGTTGGTGAGTACTTTCCTAACTTACCTGTGGACTCCTGGCACATACATCCCTTTTTACACACAAGTATCCCTCAAAAGATCCTCACATTGGCGGGGATAGCCTGAGTTCCCCACCTATTCCCAAACTCCGAAAATAGATGCTCTTCTAGGAATAGGAACCTATTCTTCATTGTCTCAAGCCCCTTCCTAAGCAGCTACAGCCCCCCAAAGAGAGCCTCCTTTTTCGTTTACGCACAAACGCGCGTTGTTAATGCACGACTGTACTTTGAGCGCTAGGTTCCTCACTTCGTAGGGCTGGATTAAACAAGTTAGGGAGTGTTGATGAAGGACTGCCTAAACTGATATATGTGCCGAGCTACCCCCTTCTGTTGCAGGTTGTGGTTACCCCCCCATCATCAGCTTTACACTAATCGCAGTATTGTATATATGTTACATAGTGAATACACGTGTGTGGTAATTGTTTTCTGGATAACTGTAGCATAATTATGTTTTTGTTATAAAGTACTATAATACATTTATTTTTTATATAAATCTGTCTGAGGCTAATCTGTGGAGATTTACTGTATGTGCTCATTGTGGGCTTACGATCAATCTCACCCCTCCTGAGACTTGGGGCCTCATTAGGAGTTTTAGCGCCATGGCTACCCCCAAACCGGGTACCGGGTCCGGGTCCCAAAAATAGGGAATTACCGGGCCATGCTGACTTTTGCGGGCCTGGTAATTCCCATTCTCGGGACCCGGACCTGGTACATCCCCATTCCCATTTGATCCCCCATAAGACTGAATGGGAATGGGGAGGATGTTAACAATGGGCCCGTTAATGACCAGCCCGCTGTTAGCATCCTGGACTGCTAGTGGGTCCCGCTCTGCACTTCTGGTCTGGCGTCCAGAGCGGGACCTGCTGCAGAACTCGTAATGGGGCGGCCCGGTATGAACAGTGCCGGTCCCTTACCGGCACCGTTCATACCGCGGCCGCCCTCGTTGTAATGAGGCCCTTAGTCTTCACCACCTGCCAAGCTACCATAAATTGGTCTGGTTTGTCCAGAAGGTTCCCCATTTCCACTAAACTAGGGTGGCCTCCTAAACTTCTGCCCACCAGGTCAGAGTTTAGAAATCCATCTTAACAAATTGGTGTACAGCGGTGGGATAAGATCGGAGTTACCCAGTGTTGCGCACTGGTGAAATACCCAGGTTGTACTTAAACAGAAAACACAGTGGCCTCATTATGGGTCCGGTGGCAACCGTGCTGGTAAAAAGCCTCCGGACCCGTAAACAGTTACCAGTGCCTGATTTGCCGGTAACACCAGGGTAGTACAAGCCCGGTGGACGGAAAGTCATACGCCGGTAAAATGTTGTTCCCCATTCCTATAGAGTTCCTTAGGACTCTATGGGAATGGGGACCACAGAAACACTGGCACCAGTAATAACGGTGCCGGGGCTTCCGTGAAACTCTGTGGGCCGGTGCCGTTCTGCCCGGCAGGCCACCCTATGTCCCAATACCTAATGGGTCTTCTGTGGCTTGTGGAGTAAGTGATGACATGAAAGGGAACCCCAGATGTGAGGAAGAAACTATCACAGGGCATCCTTCTCTTCAGATTCCTTCCCCAGTGGGATAGAATCTGAAGTAGTTTTAGTATCCTTGGGTTCCTGGGAGCCTAGAGTCTCAGAGGCTCATGCTAGCATTCCAGACAACACCAAGCACTACTTTAAGGACAGTGTGCTAATCAATGGAGTTGACACTCCTGCCCTTTGGGATAGTGGGGCCAGCAGAACTGTGGTAGATTCCACATTGGTAAACCAAGAAGAGCTTGCCAGAGCGTCCTTGATGCCCACCAGGTTAGCTGATGGCCCCCCTCTCAAGTTCCTAGCAATTCCTGTAAATCTAACCATAAATGGTACAGTAGTAAGGATGCCTGTGAGTGTTCAGAGGCAAGTGCCTTGAAAGGTTCTGCTGGGAAATTACCTCAGCGATTTAGGTCTCGTGGGGGACACAGCAGAAGGACCATGCACAAAATCACCAAAGCCAATGTGGAAACCCAAGGCTAAGGAAGTCAAGGAACTCAGAAGAGGGAAAGAGAATATTCCCCCTAACTCTCCTACCACTGAGGTGGAGGTAGTTGGCCACGCACCTACACCTGCCTGAAATTCCTAACCCAAATGACCATCATTCACTCCAAAGTGTATTGGTTGAAAGTGGACCTGATAGGGAATAGTTTAGTAAGGGCCAACATCAGTGGCCATCCTTGGAAGGCATACGGAGACAGGCCCGTTACCAGCTTGAGGGTGAACCTCCTGGGAAACATAGGATTTATTGGGAAGGTGGGCTCATGTACAGTGAGCCCACAGAGTCTACTGAAGGTGACCATAGGAGGTTGGTGGTCCCCTTCAAGTAAGACCCTTCCTCCTACAACTGGCACACGAGGTTCCTCTAGCTGGTCACCTTGGGATCAAGAGAACCAAGCAGAGGCTATCCGTGCATTTCTATTGGCTCAAGATGGGGGTCCACGTAGAAGGCCATTGTAGGAGTTGTGCCACTTGTCAGATTTCTGTTAAGAGTGGCTCAATAATCCAGGCTCAATTGCTGCCAGTCCCTGTGGTGGGGGTGCCATTAGAAAGGGTAGGGATTGACATTGTTCGTCCCCTTGACCCTCAGACATTCTCTGGAAATAGGTTTATCTTGGTGCCGGTCAGCCATGCCACCAGCTATCCTGAAACTATCCCATTGAAGACTGTGACAGCCAAGTAAGATGCAAAACCATTGCTAGGCATCTTTACTAGGGTTGGCTTCCCGAAAGAAGTTGTGTCAACCAGAGGCAGCAACTCTATGTCTAAGTACATGCAAGCCATGTGGAGAGAGTGTCGGGTCACTTATTAGTTCTCATCAGCTTATTTTTTTATTTTTTATTTTTTATACTGCGCCGTGAGCTCGCAAGCATCAGGGCGCCAACAAGAAGACAATTTAGACAAAGGACAAACTGTGGGTCACGGGACAACATTACTCATATATAAAGTGTCAGAGGATCATTCAACTGATTTCAGGAGTTTTATTTAAAGAGGTGGGTCTTGAGTTTTTTTGAAAGCTTGTGTATTTCTGTTCTAGCCTGATTTATAAGGGGAGATTGTTCCTGAAACGCTCTACTGATCTCCCTTCGTGAACGCGCTGAAGCCTGCCGTCCTCCCTGCTCCGGTCCGGGTTCTACTTCAGTGAACTTTCTCCTCAGCCTTCATCTACACCGTGCATGGGCGGAGCTCTGCACGGTATGCTCGTAGTGTGTCTGGTGTCCGGAGTCCGCGAGGAGTGGAAAGCGGCAACTCCTATTTTTCTTCCATCAAGATTCTCCCACCAGCCAAAAGCCAATCTTGGCGATCTGAACAAGGAAGGAGTATGGAGTAAGGCCCATGTAACCATTCTATTAACCCCCTTGGTACCCCTGCGTCACAGATTTAGATAACGATGGTCCCACTTTCTCCCACTGAAGCAGAATCTGGGAAACGCCGCCTGAGGATCTGAAAATCTGCTGCCGAAGCCGGAGTGGGGAGGGGAACAATGACTGCCCATCTTACTGCTGCCCCCCCGCCACCACCGTCTCAGGCTGACACGGCCACTGCAACACCTCCGGCCACGGCATCCACACATCACTCACCAGCTCCTCCAGTATCTAACTCAACACGGTCCCCGGCCACACGTGCTCTGTACCCTTCTGTCAAGGGAGCACTGAGCCCAGACGGGGCCCTTCCAGCATCGGTTCCAGAATCAATAAACTCTTCAATTGGACCAGATTCGTCCTCCCTGGCTCAAACTCTGACCCCTGGCTTGTCTACCGCACTGGCGAGTGGCAGCCCACCTGAGCCTGTCGGAGGACGGTCTCAGCGGGAGCCTGACTGGCCGGGGGCTTTTGAGCCATCGGAAGAGACGGTCGAAATAGTGACCTGCAAGAAAAACCTACAGTCTACTTCCAGCACGGGTGACCCAGTCAGGCACCCGCAAAATGCCATCACCCCTGCAATACATCTGATCACAGCTCAGATCCCTAGTGGCATGAAGCCACGCACCTGTTTTATGCCACCAAAAACCATCTCATAGCCTCCAATAAGAATTAGCTCCAATGATTCTTCGGACTCCAGAAGACGAACCTGCATCACAAGACTCACCAAATCCAGATGACGCCGTCTTTAAGACGCATGATGGAAATCAGGACGACCACCGTGATACCACAGTATGCCTGGATAGCGAGGGAGATCCCACAAAAACTCCCTCAAAGACCATGGCAAACTGTCCACTTCCAAACACGACTGCTAACGTGCAGTCCAACGAAAAAAGAAAAACAGGCAGCAGTAAAGACAAGGGCACCCCAACCCTAAAGGGAACCAATACTAAAGTAAATTCGAAAGTAATAAAGACTGCAGCTAACAAAATATACACAAACAAACATTGCAAGGGCGGCCTCAAATCACAGGGAGGGACTAAATGCCTCTCAACACCGCTGATCTCATCATCCTTAAAAGTATACTTCTTTAAACAACACAAAAGGAAATTTGATCGAGATACAGAATTATCGGATGCAGAGATCTTGGAGGCAATTCAGGAAACTCTGCCTGTGAATAAAGCACCTAAAACAGACCGAAATGGAATCACATCCTGCCCAAACCAAGTAGTACCACCACCGACTGTACAAGACCAAACAAAGACATTTGAAAAAGTACCCTTACACGATCAACCTCCAACAGCCTCTGGGAAACCTAGACTCGAGCAATCATCCCCAAAGCATACCCTAGATCCCAATACTGAAATGGCAGAAAAAAGAGCACCGCCCCGATTGGGCCCTGGAGCACACACTCAAACAGGTACCACGGTACAATCAATCCCCTAGGCCGGGACATCCACAGGCCGCGATCCAACTGAAGAGCGACTTGCGTGGAACAGACCACATCTACAGGGGGGCACCCGAGGAAACCCAGTGACACAACCCCCGGCGCCACGGAACCCATGGATAGCTTAGTCCCCGGCAGGATCATTACAAGAAAAAACAACCTCACCAGAAAAGTCACTCCCAGACAGGCACATTCAACACCCGGCTCAAACGGACACACATACTCTGGCTAAAAATAGACGACTGAGTGAAATCCCGTCATCTGTTCAAAATGACTCCCCCACTAAAAAACCAGACCTACTGTCATTAATGTCAGCCAGAACCATTGCACTAGCCACTTTCGGAAAACTTTATGAGGCAATCAACGACTCTCTAAAAGACAACACCTCAATGATAGCTACGATGACCACCAAATTGACATTTGTTGAACGATATCTAACAGCCCTCGAAACCAACTCCATCAAGAACTTAACTGTCCTCCAAGCCAAAATTACTAAACTGGAAGAAAAGCTCAAGGAAAAAAATCAAATATCACGAAGCCTGACGACTTTGTCCCCAAAGGCTACAAAAACCTCTGAAGACCTCAGGCAGTGCGACCTGGCACCTATTTTCATCAAAACAACTACGCAACTAACAGCGCCAATGCTCGACGCCCCAACAAAGAGGCCGCCAGCTACTGAGGCACAACATAAACAATCATTGAACAGAAAAGAATACCAGAGGAAGGAATTAGAAGTAACTAAAGAAGTGAAACAAATAAGAGAAAATTTGGCCCAAGTATTGCTGGTGCTTAGCAACTGTGTTTCCTCAGGTAAAGAAGTACCGATGGACGCAGTTCCTAATGGGACAAGCGCCCCAATGAGAGTTCCTTCAAAACATGGGCAATCGCCAAAAACATAGAAGAATTCCATTTCTGCAGCGAACTGATGAACCTCTCACAACATTTGGATACATCAGAGGCCAACCTACATTCCCCAAAAAAACATGTGCACAATGACAATGTATTTGACTCCCCTTCCCCCATGCAATCCCCTGGTCTGTGTCGAGCACGGCTAGAGATTACAACCTTGGGAAAAAAAGGAACAACAAACCGGCCTCTCCAATCCGAAGGGGGAATCGGGCTGCAAAAATCCACTATGGTAAGGATTATCCAATCTCAACACATCGACCCATGATCACAACTACTGGCAACAATGGAAAGTCGCGTGACAATAAGATTGACGAAACACTGAAAGGGACTTCCACTTTCAAGCTTGAACAAATCTCAAGCAAAGAAGGCTACATAGTACTGAACAGGAAAACAGTCTTAAAAACTCTGAGCAAAGTCAGTACTCTACGACACCTGACCACAGAAGACTTCCAGCTGATCGAACCATACCATCGGGAACATAGAGCCAAGGCATACTTACAGATAGGAAATTAAGCCATTTGTGAAATTCCAAAAGAAGTCACCAAAGACCTGCATCGCCTGAATTTCAATTTCCTGGCAATACAGAAGTCCTATCCTAATCAAATTGAAACAGAAAAATCCAAGAAGAAAACGCCAACAAAGCGACACTATACATTCAGAACTGAAGTACGCTACAAACAAAAAATATTGCAGTACAGCTCAAGTCGCCCTGAAAATTATCATTACAAAATGACTACACAGTTGGAAGATCATGAAAGGCGTAACTGCACCCACATGGATTCAAAGTCCGACCGCAGAAGGGACGATCGCAAGGAACATGACCAAAGCCCAATGCACCTAAGTATGCGAACGTCTAGGGTAAATTCACCAGTCCACTCACAGACTTACAGACCAAAAGAGAAGAGCACGATCCGACCAAACAACTCTCCACCGAGCGAAAAACTGAAAGCACGCCACTCTTAAATCTCAGTAAAAGGACCATGGAAGTGGCTAACAGACACTTTTGGCCAAAACCAGAAGAGGTAGCAGCAAACATTAAGATCCCATAGTCACACTCTTCATCTTAAATCATCCACAACAAAGACCGTCAAGAAACCAATGACGATGGGATCTTGGAACACTAGAGGCCATAGACACCTAACCCACCCGAGTGATGTAACCCTGGGGGCTTTTCACATTATATGCCTACAGGAAACCTGGCTAACCGACAAACCCTTGCTGGATGGGTTATGTGTTGAACTGTTTCCAGCAATCAGTGCTTTGATGGGCAGACCATCATCGGGCCTCTTGACAGCAATCTGTTCAGTTTCAGGCATAACTCTGAGAAGTAAAATAATGGAATCCTATGGCATGCTTGCCACTTTAACATCATTGCACCATCTAGACCCAGGGCACGACGCATGGACCACTTCAAAGTTGGCAATAATCAATCTATACTGGAACCCCGAAAGAACTATTACCAAAGCATTTTGTAAGTCCGTCGCCAACGCCATCGACACCATCTACGTGGACCACAATGCCGTCAACATCATCATCCGTGGGGACTTGAATGCCAAATGTGAGATCTTAAACACAGACACGAGTACTTCCTCACTCCGTTCATCAGCTGACGAAAGAGGTCAGGCGTGGACCAAATTAATGAATTCCAGAAATTTCTACAACACGGCAGTCCTCCAAGCAAACAAGCCGCAGATCCCAACGTGGGAAAGGCAGGAAGTTTCAGCAACCCTGAATTACATATTTATAACACAGGCTCTGATCCCGCATATAACCTCGTTCAAGGTCCAGAGAACCATTGAAAGTGACCTTCTAATGATGTCTTGGGGGGACCCTGGTCCAGAGAAAATGATCTACCCGTCGGCAGTGGAACCAAATAAACAGCAAACCCGCCTGCTTCTAACATCAGGGAACTTACGAACAATAAAAGAAAGACTAACTGCAGCACCAGTCACCACAGCACTCCCGGCGCACATTCAGAGACCGGAGTATCTACCTTTATTGATGGCCCATAGGGTCAGTTTTGAAGGAAGCAAACTGAAACAACAGTCAAACAACCACACCTTCGACCTCAAGGTTGTTCTTCAACGCCGTGAAATGCGAAACCTGAAAAAAACTGCTCTGCTCCAACAAACAGAAGAGGCATGGGCCGCATACTACAAGGGGTCCACGATCTACAAATCTTGGATTAAACATCACAGATTGACATTATACGAGAACAGTGCCGAATCTTTGTTGAAAACCTTGGCCACCAAAAAAACTAGAGACTTCTGGAACCTGCTCAAAAGTGTCAAGGGCCAGAAAGTAGGTCCTCTTTCGAACGCTGTTCCAGAACTAAAATGGGTCAGCTACTTCACAGACTTGTTTCGGCCTCCTTCATCCCTGGAAAAAACCGAAACACAACCGAGCCAGGAAGCCTGGATAGCCCTGACAGACGAAGAAGACATCATAAGAGTAATAACCAGACTCAAGTCCTCGAGAGCCTCAGGCCCTGATGGCCTCACAAATATTGATCTGAAAAGATATCCAGAAGAGTGGGTGGCTGTCATCAGTAAATTTTCAAACAATTTGAAAAAACAAAGCTAATCCCGGAATCATGGACAGAAGCTGTTCTTGTCCCAATTTACCAAAAAGGCTGCAGAGAAATCCCAGTCAACTATAGGCCAATCACTCTATTAGATATCATTGGCAAAATCTTTGCGACTCTGGTGCTCTCGCATTTTCAGAAATGGGCAAGAAGATCCCCGAGCTCAGACTTGTTCCAGACAGGATTTCTAAAGGGTGCCAGTACGGCGGTCAACCTATTGCTGCTGAACATAATAAAATCAAAAGTAAAGGCGGGCGCGCCTAAGGTACATCTCGCACTAGTAGACCTCTTGCAGCAAGGTCGAACGCAGCAAACTGTGGTCCAATCTAAAAACCTGGAAATGCCCTCCGCCAATACTCGAACCGATAAGGGCTTTGCATACAAAAACATCTATGCGCATCCGTTTAAGCCAACAAGGACAGCTCTCAGACATTATTTACTCAGAACGAGAGGTAAAACAAGGCTGCCCGATTGCCCCAGCACTTTTCATCGCCTTCCTTGGAGACTTCCAAGTGTCCGAGAACAAAATCAGATCCTTCCCTCCTAAGGTAGGTCAGGTCAAAGTGTCAAGATTGTTGTACACATACGACCTGATCCTACTGGACCAGACCAAAATCGGGCTGCAACGCCAACTAGCAAACTTGGCTTGCTACATGAAAAGCAACAACCTTGAAATTAACAAATCAAAGACAAAAGTCCTGCTGTTCACCAAATCTACCAAAGAAGGAAAAAACAAAGATCAATCAGCATGGTACTACTTAGACAATACCAAGATCGAAGTGGTCAAAGAGTATAAATACCTCGGTATATGGATTGACAGTTCGCTAAAAGAAAACACCATGCAAAAAGTCGCTATGGGACAAAATAAGAAACCTTATGGCCCAAACTAGAGCAGTGGACCAAAAATTCGGAAAATTGTCATGGACCCAGGCCGTGCAATTCTACAAGTCTAAAGTTGTGCCAGCGCTGACATATGGAATGAGCGCCAACCTAAACTTGCCTACATCAATCTGGGTGCAATTAGAAGGTTTCTTGTGGAAATCGGTCCTGGGCCTACTGAAGTCAGCACCAATGACAGCGATTCGGCTAGAACTAGGCCTATTGTCCCTAGCAGCAGTGGTGGAACATAGCGCCATGCAGTTGTATAGAAAAACTCTGATGACCGACTCTTTCCCAGTCTACCAGTTGGTAGCAGCGGAAATCAAGAGTAGCACCTGCAAACCGCTCAACAACTGGGTAAGAAAACTCCAAGGAAAACTGGAAGAGTTAGCCTGCACAGAAGATCAGCTTATCAGTAACACTGTAAGAGTGAAAACCAAAATGGAGCTGGTAGACTGGATCACCATGAACAACAAGATCCTGACCAAGCTACTAAACCACCTTCCGCCCGCTCATAACAAACTAAAATCAAGTATTGCGAAAAATTCCCAGATAAATGACTGAGGAAACTGATCATGAGAGCCCGACTTAATCTGTTACACACTAGGCTGTGCGTACATCAGGTTCAACCAGAAACTATAAGGTACCTGCTCACGACTTGTCCCCAAATGAGCAAGGAAAGAGAGGCGTACTTATCAACACTTATACTCTATCCATCTGTGATAGACGAAGAAATCGGCTGGAGACGACTAATAGCAGGGGACTCGGCTAGATGGTCTATGGCGGCTGCAAAACTCTTAGACCTAGCTCTTAAAAAAAAACTCCCAACGGAAATCGCAGACCCAACACCCAACATAATCTGCAACTGACAAATTACCATTAGACCTAGACCTCATCTTCACAGCCGGCTTACACTTCTTTTAGGCCACGGCTGACAAAGTCTGCGCTCTTCTCTTCCTTCTCCTAAATAAGTGGTGACGAAAGTACAAAACATGAACTGTGACTTCACAAGGAGTCTTGTAAAAATCTTAAATGGTTAAAACACAAGATAATAAAATAAAAAAGAAATAAAAGATTGTTCTACATAGTGGCAGCTTTGATGTGGAAGGCTTTGCCCAATCCGTTTGCTTTCTTGAACCCGGCTATCTCTATTTGGCCTTTTTAGTCTGATTTAAGTGCGTGTCTTGGCAGATATGCAACCAGTTTACTTTTAAGGTAGGCTGGGGCTTTCCCATGAATGCATCTGTGTGTCAAAGCCAATGCCTTAAAAAGGATTCTATCCTCCATGGTTAACCAGTGCAAGTTCCTTCTATATTTGCTAATATGTTCCTTTTTCTTTTTCCTTTTTATGATCCTGACCGCACTATTTTGAATTATTTGGCCCTTGGTGATAAGTCCCTTGTTTGCCCCTAACATGAGCGTGTTACCATAGTCGAACCTGGATAAAAGGGTTGCTCTGGCAATTGTGGAGCAGTTATCTTCGCTTAAATAGGGACGGATTGTCCTGAGGAACCGGAGATAATAGGAGCAGTTGTTTAACTGGAGGACCTGAGCTTCTGCACTGAAGGACGCTTCCATATACATTCCTAATGTTTTCACTTTATTGACCACCTTTATTTGGGAGTCATTTATGAGAAAGGATTCATATTGGCAATTTAGTTTGGCCCTAGCTTGATTAGTTCCAAAGACCATCAACTCTGTCATTTTTGCATTTAAGCACAGCCAGTTGTTGTTCATCCAGTTCTCAATTATTTGTAGAGTGCCTCCACCTTTGCGCTGTCCTGTGCATAGTCCCCACTCATTTCCACCACCAGCCGGGTGTCGTCAGCATAGTTTGTGAAAAAGGCTCTGATTTTGTCTAGGACCAGGCATAAGAATCTGGTATACAGGTTAAACAGCAGGGGGACAAGCTAGCCCCTTGAGGCACACCACAGCTAATGGTCTCTGTTAGGGAGAATTCTTCTAAATGTGCTAATTCCCCTTACCTTTTCAGGCCCCTAGAAACTTTACTAGATTTCTAGAACTTTCATTTTTTACCTGGAAAGAGTGAGCCTTTTTTCCCACTCTTTCATGTATTTTGATGTGTGTTTTACTTTTGTGTTCTTTGGATATGGAGTTTTAGAGAACTCCATACGCATCATCTTTTTCTTGTGTGTCACACAGCACCCTCAGTGCAGTGGCACAGGGATGACTTACAGACTACCCAATGTTTAAATACCTTCACTGGTACTGACTACTGTCTCCCAGTGAATGTAAAGTTAAATTGACTTTACTAGTCTTTTTAAATTCATAGACCAAGCACACACTATCTGCCTATAGAGTGTTGGAGGGGTTGCCTAACATCCCCTGTGTTTAAATACTCATGTGGCAGTCAAATGCTACCCTTTCCTCTTGAAATGGCTGGTGGCAGTGGTTTTAGAATGAACTACAATGATTTTTCCCGACCGCGAACACCGGTAGCTAAAGATCGGGTCAGCCATGTTTTTCAATATGGCGCCCAAGACCCCACTGTAAAAACAGACTCTGGTCAACTTTCTTTGCTGTTTCTTTTAGGAAAGGCCTTTCTAGTGTTAGCCTTTACTTGTCTTTTTAAATTCATAGACCCAGCATACACTATCTTCCTATAGAGTGCTGGAGGAGTTGCCTAGCATCCCTTGTGTCTAAATACTCATGTAGCCGTCAAATACTACCCTTTCCTCTTGAAATGGCTGGTGGCAGTGGTTTTAGAATGAACTACAAGGATTTTTCCCGACTGCGAACATGGTCGCTAAAAATCGGGTCAGCCATGTTTTTCAATTTGGCGCCCAAGACCCCTCTGTAAAAACAGACTGTGGTCATCTTTTCTCACTGTTTCTTTTCGGAATGGTCCTTCTAGTGTTTGTCTGTGTGTGCCAAACCAGGTTTGGTCACTTTGTTTGTTGGCCTTTGGCGGGCTTCAGTGCTGAAGCCCTCCTCTGACGCCTGAGTGTCTGGGGTGGACATGATGAGGGAGGTGACCGAAACTCCCTGTGCTTAGTCCCCTAGGAGACCTGACTGCACTCTGTCGTGATTGGCTGGCTGACTGTCCTGCAAGGACAGCCACCCTGATGGGTGAGTGACAGCTAAGCTGGAATGAATGGGAGAAAACTGTTTAAAAGCAGGACTCTGGGACGTGTAAGGCACAGTCGACCACTGGAACGAAAGAACCGAAGATGAGCTGAAGGAAGATGAATGCTGCAACTCCTGGACCGTTGGTTTGCCCAGTGAAGCAGGGCTGCAGGTCCAAATTGCCTGAAACTCCCTCAACAGAGAAGCCCTGCAAGGACGACTTCTTCCCTTGAGCTGGTGGGAACAACCAACTCGCAAGCCACCTGGACACTGTCTCTATACTGGTCGAATTTTCTTCATAGTGCTGTTGAAAACCAGATAGCGAGTGAGACGTAAACCAGCTCGTGGACTTTAACGCACTCACACCTTAAACTGACGTTTTGCCAAGCTTGTGGTGTCTTCCCTGGGCAGTGCTGGAACCTCCAGATGTCCTCCTTCTTGTCCCCACGACTGAAGCTCAGGAACAGGGAGATCTGCAGGAACTGCCAGGAATCACTGCCTCAACTACAGCTTTTCTTCACCCATAAGGTACTGTGCAAATGCGGTGGAGAAATCCCTTCTGCCGCAGTGAAAGTTTGTGAAACTTTCCCAACTTTGGAGCCTTGTTTGCTCCTAATCCGACATGTAACTCTTTTTCTTGCAAACTACTTCCAAGAACATTAGCAAAGACTTAACCGTTTACTACCAAAACTGTGCTATCCTATCCAAGACACTGAACCATTGACTTTGGCCCAGGCCTATTGAATTGAACTGCCTCTTGTAGTGAACTGAAACTATTTGTCCTGCCTATGAAAGTAACTGTGTGTTGATTCTTATAACATTTGCCTTTCAACCCCTTTTGAAAGTTACTGAAGTGCCACTTTGCTCCCACTTCGTGGGAACCTAACTTGTTCAGAAACATATTGGTTTATTACTGTAGTATATTATATTGTGATATTGAGCTGCTTCTTGCTATTGGAAAGTTTTCTAACTAAATGTGTAAATAAATGTATATCCTTTTTTTACCAAGAAACCTTGAGGAAGTGTTTGTTTGAACTATTGTGATTGCAAGTCCTTTGTGTAATATCTTGTACTGCTCACAAAATCCTGAGATAAGTCTGGCTCCTCAGACACTGCTACCACATAACTGTGTAGTACTTGCTTGTCCCAAAGGTGAAATTGTACTTACACCTGTTGTCTTAATTTTGTGTAGTGTTCCCAAAGGGTACTGCATGTGATTCTGCCTAACAGTCTCTTCAAAGGAGAAGTTGTCCTACCCCAATGGACACTGGATTTTCTGTCAGAGAGAAATGATGTAAACCAACTGATTGCTTCAGTTGCGACCTTCTCTAGTGCAAGTTTAAGTTGGTTATTGTCATGATTGCTACACAAACACCTGCTGGCACCATTTTCCGGGCTCAGCCACGCACAGTAAGGAGGATTTGGACCCAATGTATGGCCGGTTGGCGAAGGCAACAGTGTTTGAGCACTGCAGCCCACATCAAGGTAGCCCCCAGGGCAGGATGCCATACGGGATCCAAGATGGCCCCCAGAAATTCTGCTTCAAGATCCATGGTGGTCCAGTGGTGCTGGGTGGAGCCCAGGGTTATTTAAACTGGTCTGGGGCCACACCCAGCAATATATGTTCACTCTGGCTGCTGTGAAGGCAGCGTAATGCTTATCAGCTCCATGAGATCCAGACTCCATGTGCGGCCCACCCGCACCCGGTTGGGGCTCTCAGCTTACCTGCTTCAGACCTCCGCTTCCTGCCTCAGCTGTCCGGAGTCCTCCAGAGCCACAGCTGACATCTGTGTGCTGCCGGAGGGCCTTACTTACCAGATCCTGCGTCTCAAGGTGTTGGTTGCTGGTACCACTTCCCCCCTTCTTTACTGGACCATAGACTTCTGGGCTTCATCGCTTGACCACCTTCCTATACCGGTTTTATCGGTTAGGAGTATGGGAGTCAAATGTCTTCCTCCCTTGCCATGGAAGAGCAGGTTACGGCAGTATGTAAGACTGCCCACTTCAAGCTCTGCATTCTTACAAAAGTTCTCCCTTTCGTTCCCATAAAGTGTCAAACACAGGTGGTAGCCATGCTTGTTATGAGTGGTCTAGATTACTGCAACTCACTTTATCTAGCTCAGCAACGCTATTGGATAAATTGGCTCCAGCTATTGCAGAATGCTGCCGTTAGGTCTGTTAGGAAGAATTCTCTTAAAAGGCTAATTTCCCTTACATATAGAGTCCCCCAGCAGCTTTGCTGGATTTTAGGGGTTTGTTTTTTTTTCTCCTGCTAAGAGTGAGACTCTGTCAGTCCAGGAAAACTGGGCACCCTTTAGGTGGAAGGGAATGTAGGATAATTGATTGGCCGAAGACCAATCGCCTCATTAGACTAGAGTGCGCCCATTTGAAATGACTAGAATCACCATTTTGTTTTCTCTCTGTTCACTTTAACATTGCCTTTTTTGCCTCATGTAAAACTGCTTCGCTGTAGATATTATTTCTCTCCGAATAGTCTAAGGCTACAAAAACATGTTGAAACCTTGCACCGAAGAGCCAGACAGAAAGGCCTGATTCCCTCCCTCATATATCCTTGAAACAGGGAGCGAGGCATTTTTAATCAGTACATGAATGTCAGCGAGTCTCCTGAAAGAATAGCAAACACACGAAACTAGCATTTAAAGCGTTGAATTCTGTTCTTCTTTACGGCCCCCCTTGTTGAACCCAGTGAGGCCCCGGGAGAGCGGGCTGACCTCTAGAGCACGAATCGAAACTTAGAGATAGTGGAGTCTGGTATGTGCCAGTCTCCTACGCACAGCTTGCTCATGTAAAACAGAAACGCTGTGTTCTCGCAAACAAAGAACAGTGTCTGTAGAAATTAAGATTGCAATTTGTTACTAAATATGGTAGTCCAAGGTGTCATATTTGTCATGATGGTCAATCATCGCCTCTAATTCAAAGGGAAATGAATTGGGGGCGGCATCAAATGTGTCATATTGTGTCATTTCTGATTGTAAGATGCTCCTTTTGTATATACGTAACTAAGGTACGACTCATCTTGACTTGCGTCCCCGAGGTCTGGTTAGACACACATCGAGGAGCGTGAGACCACTTGGCCAATTGGAACTATTATGTATTGCAATAAACCCTAGATTTTGTGAAACAGAACCTCGTGTCTGGCGTATCCATTTGTGTGTGGTGACTGTGCCTTGTTTCCACATTCGAGGGTCCCTCAGGGGTCCCATCAAGATGGCGCCCGAATAGGGACACTCCCCCACTTGTTCCATAGTGTACGTTGCAAAATAAGAAAGGCGACAAGAACGGGAGCGATCGAGCCGGGATGGGGAGGTGTTCGGGGCGCCCCTGCGTAAGCAATAAGACTCCTTTCTGCAGATCTGCACACCGCCGATCCCTGATCGACATCCCTGGCCAGCGAACAAGGGGGCGAGGGTCCCGAAACGAGGCCAGAGCCAAGATACGCAGACACAACGTCAATGGTTGCGTCAGTATACGGACAAATTGTTTCTCGAGAAGACAATTTGGTTGATCAGGTGAGTCGTACCCCGATTTGTAAATAATCCTGATATTGGTTGAGAGTTGATTTTGCAAAATCAAACACCCAGGGTAACTTTGATTAGCCAAGGGGAAGGTTAAAACATGCGTGGGGTATTGTCCACGTTAGTGGGATTTTTCCGCTACGGTGGACAATCTTTGGAAACTGGGCAGGAAGCACCCCAGGGAGGAACGCCGGCATATGAGATGTACATAAAGTATGGTATGGGAGTGATAATGCTGTGTGAGACTTGGCATAGGCAAACCAGAAAGCAAGAAAATCTTCAGTGGCCAAGACATGGGAGTTTTGAGATTGGACGTATAGATAACCTGGAAAAGGTGTTGATAAGTAAAAGAGCACGCCCTGGGGAACTTGACATCCTTAGAGATTGGAGGAGGGAAGCTATGCTTAGATTCAGAAGTAGAGAGAAACATGCGCGCAGACATAAGTCAAAGATAGAGAAAGCTGAGGAGAAGAAGGAGGAGGAGTGGAGTAATAGCTTGAGAAAGGCCAGGCGGCACGATGAATTGAACATAGAAAAAATATATCCACAAAGAGAGCTACACACATCAGACGAACTGATAAACAGAATTTTGATTGAAGCAAAACAAGGCCCGGGAAGTGAAACGAAACCGACCATGACAGTAGCTGTCGCCCAACCCACTCCCATTGCCCAGCCCCTCCCAGCGCTAGCACAACCACAGGCTGCAGCAGTCATTGCAGCCCCGAGTGTTTCGCAAATACCACAGCCCCAGCAAACGAGTAGTCCTATTCTCACTGCCCCTGCTGAACCGTCCGATTATGAGGGCACCGCTGTTCCAACTGCCCCTTCGATGAGTGGAATTGAACAGAATGAATGTATGAGGGTAACTCGCAGTGCGATCAGCAAGGAGAGAAAGCGCGAGCTGCAAGAGCAAGCGGAGATATATATAGATGAGCACAATGAGGGATCTACACTAGAGTCACTGTATGACTACCGAAGGAACAATGAGATAAAGGTACTGCTGGAATGTATGGGAGAATATTTGGCGGGACAATGGAAAAAGTTACTTGGGAAATTACCACCGCAACGATTGTTGGATTTGAATGCATTAGCCCGTTGTAGAGGGAGAGATGAAGAAATAAAAGAGCATGTAGATAGACTGTTTGAATTGAAGAATGAGCTTGATGAAGAATATTCTGAGGTATTTGGCACTCTGGGCAATAAGGGGAAGGATGTTGATGGAGACAGAAAGAAAGTGTCAGGATTGTATATGCAGAAAATGTTACCGCCACCAGGAAAGATGGATGATAGACGAAGACTGCGGGCGTGGGTGGGGGAGACAATGAGATGGGTGTCAAATCCTAGGACGTTGGTAGGAGAAATAAATGAGATATGTAATGAGTATCCTTTGCGAATAAGAATAGAAGCGCTGCGAATGACAATACGGGTGTTACTCCAGCAGGTAGCAGGACATAACAGGGGAAGAGGAAATGCACAGAATAGGGGAAATTCGGCTATGCATGGAGGGCCTTTGGGATTAAACCAATGTGCATATTGCAGGGAGGAAGGACACTGGCGGGCACAATGTCCGCACTTGCAAAATAGAGGCGGAAACGGTCAGAGAAGGCCTCAGAGAGGGTACGGGGGAACAAATGGTCACAATAAAAATCATATGCAGCAACGTCACGATGCTCAAGGGAATGGTGCACAGAATCAGGCTTCGAATCAAAATATGCAGAATCAGAATCAGCAGGGTACGCAAATGGGAAATAGAGGAAGAGGGGGGAACATCTGTGATACTCAGACAGGTGCATACTATAATAGCGGTGTGACTACACATCAGATGACGTGTTGTTACCCCAATAGGACAGCCCAAGACAGGGGTTGGAACCAGTGTCTATTCCATTGAATCAGAAAGGACCCTACGTAGAAATGAAGATCGGGAATAAAGAGCATAGATTCCTCGTAGATACAGGGGCACAAAAGTGGTCGATAGATCATCACTTGGTTCCGGACATACCTCTGTCAGGGCGACAGAATATCTTATTAGGGTTTGCAGGTACCCCAGTATTGAACCCTGAGTCCAAATCAGTGGCAGTAACGATAGGGCCTTTTACTGAACATTGTCCATTTCTTTTAACAGAACATTGTGGAGAAAATCTTTTAGGATTAAATCTATTGAAAAAACTAAGTGCAGTTATCCATTGTACACTAGATGGGGTATTCTTGACTATTTCTCCTCAAACTATGCCAACTTCTGAGTTTATGGAGGAACCTTTAACAGGGGAATTGAGTACTGTGCCAACTTGTATTTGGGCGGTGGGTGACAACGACGTGCGATGTTTGAAAATAGAGCCCATAAAAAATACATTGAAAGAAGGAATAACGTTACCACGAATTCTACAATACAAAATTTCGAAAGAGGGAGAAGAAGGATTGAAGAGGATTGTGTCTGATCTGGTGAAATTGGGAGTGATTGAAGAAATTACAGGCAGTGTGTGTAGCAGCCCAATTCTTCCGGTATACAAGAAAGGGGGTAATGAGGTATGGTATTGTTTTATTATTGATCTCCGTGCATTGAACAAAGTGGTAGATCCCCAATTCCCGTTAGTACCAGATGTCACTAGGATCTTGACAATGATCCCTGCATCAGCAGAATATTTTAGTGTGGTTGATTTAAAGAACACTTTTTTCAGCATTCCAGTTCACAAAGAAAGTAGGTATCTATTTGCTTTCACCTTAGGAGGACGATCATTCACATTTACATGCATACCACAAGGCTATACTGAAAGTCCAAGCATATACATTGAAAGAGCAGTTGGACATGTTAGAATTGCCAGCAGACTGTGTACTGCTACAGTACATTGACAACTTATTAATCGCATGGAAGAGATGTGGAAAAAAGGTACTATTTTACTATTGATCCATCTAGCTGCGCATGGCCATAAAGCGAGCCGAAAGAAATGTCAGTATTGCCAGAAAGAGGTAGCTTACTTGGGTTACTTACTCTCAAAGAAAGGGAGGAGATTGACGCCAGAAAGGATAAAGTGCATTTCTGGTATGCCTAGCCCAACGATACAGAAAGATGTGAGAGCAATAATTGGAATGGCTTCATATTGTCGGCAGTGGATTGTGAACTTCGCTTTGGTTGTGAAGCCAATGGTGGAGTTAACGAAGAAGAATGCTGTGGTACCGTTGCAATGGAATGATGAGTGTCAGAAAGCCTTTGATCCGCTAAAAACCATTTTGAGTTCTGCTCCAGTTTTGGGCACACCGAATTATGAAAAGGTTTTTAGGCTATTTGTGCATGAGAACGAAGGATGTGCGTTGTCTGTTTTAACGCAGCAACAAGGTGGAAGAACTAGGCTGTGCGGCTACTATTCTTCTGCGCTGGACCCTGTAGCACGCATTACCATGATGTTTGCGAGCTGTTGCAGCGGCTTCTGCGTTGGTGAAACAAACAGAAGGGATGGTATTGGGGCACACCTTAATTTTGATGGTTCCACATGCCATAGATGCTCTACTCAATAGAACGCAGACGCAACACCTCAACTCCGCTAGATTAACTAGATATGAAATTATACTGTTCGCCCCCACATTCAAATTCTGAGGTGTAGCGCTTTGAATCCAGCAGAATGAATGCCATTGCCCAAGGATGAAGATAATGAGACCGAATCACCTCCCCATGATTGTTCAATGGTTACTGAGGAAGAAACAAAAGGAAGAATTGATTTAAGTGGCACGCCGCTAAAAGAGCCAGAAGGGGAGCTGTTTCAAAGTACCGGATGGCACATCAACTTCCCCGTACGCTGTCACTACATTAAAAAACATTGTGGAAAGCAAAAGAATTCCCTATAATTCCGCCCAAGCAGCAGAGATAATCGCCTTAACAAGAGCTTGTGAAATTTCAGAGAACTTGAGTGTAAATATTTATACTGATAGCCAGTACGCCTTTTGTGTAGTCCATAACTTTGGCCGATTATGGGCTGAAAGAGGTTTCCTAACATCCCATGGGGCTAGAATCCAGCATGGCCCTCTGATTGTGCGATTACTGCCTGCACTTACATGTCCCAAGCACCTGGCAATAATGAAATGCGAGGCGCATAAAAAAGTGACCTTTAACATGGGAAAAGGGAACGCATTTGCAGACAAGATTGCAAAACAGACTGCGACCGACTTGAGTACAAAAATGTTGACAGTACAATCGGAAGAAGTGCCTTGTATGATAGAAAATGGAATTGTAACTGTTAGAGAAATGCAGGTGGAAGCTACCGCCAACGAAATACAGGGATAGGCCAAGGGCTCTGCAGAATTGGATTTGGAGGGATGTTGGGTAGACAAGAAAAGCGGGAATTGGATGTTGCCAAATGCTTATGTAAATGCAATGGTTACAATGGCTCACAGTCCTACACACATATGTGCGAAAAAAACAGTCCAACATTTAGCCACAGTCTGGGAAAATCTCCTCATAAAGAAGAATGCCGAGAGGTTGGTCCAAAAATGCATTACGTGCTTATAGCACAATGTCGGAAAAGGAACAGTGACTCCAACGGGAAGTTCCAGACCTCCCTCTATGCCTTTCGAAGTGATCCACTTTGACTTTATAGAAATGGAGAGGTGCCAAAATTTGAAGTACGTTCTAGTGATCATAGGTGCATTTAGCAAGTGGGTGGAAGCGTATCCTTTAAGAGATTGTACGGCCATGAGCACGGCGAAAGTAATGCTAAAAGAGTATTTCTCCCGTTTTGGCCTGCCTCGTGTCATATGGTCGGACAATGGTCCACACTTTACGGAATTCTAAAATCCAAGATCAGTAAGATGTGTGCGAGCAACAAATTGAGTTGGGTAGATGCATTACCAATAGCGTTACTACGCATGCGAACGTCTGCAAACGTCAGTGCAGGCCAGAACTGGGCTCTATGAGATCATAATGGGCAGACCAGCGAATGTGTGGTGCATGCCTCAGCTGAGAAAAATCAGCGAGATTGAATATCCTGTACTCAGCATTTACTGGAATTTGTTAGTAAAAAACTACATTTGATTCATCAGCAGGTGCAGGAGGCATTGCCCTTGCGATACACTGGCCCAGGACATGCATTGGAGCCCGGAGCCTGGGTGCTGATAAGGAACTTCGAACGGAAAACATTGCTAGCACCCAGGTGGCGGGGCCCATATCAGGTACTGTTAACCACGCAGACTGCACTGCGCGTGGATGGACACAAGGCGTGGATTCATGCCACACACGCCAAGAAGGTTCCATTGCCATTTGACACGACAACTGATAGGGACAAAGACAAGGCAAAGACAGCAGTGGTTCCAGGAACGAAAAATGTCATTGCCAGTCCTCCGCCGCCATGAAAGCTGCCTGATCCTGAAACAAAGCCTGATGACATCGCCATAAAAGTGGAAGGGCAAAGAGCGCCCCAACGTTGTCCTGCAGATTTTGCATCTCTGCTGGCCGACACCAAGCGCATACCTCTGTGGCGCCCACCATCCTTTGTTGCGCCACAGCCTGCATTGTTGCCTGGGCACTCATCATCATCTGCCATCGTGCCCCAGGCTAACTCGGAGCTTGAAACCGGAAGTGCACCCACACTATTTGTTGATCACACGGTACCAGGAGCAAATCGGTACAACCTGCAGAGCAGAAAGAAGGAGTGATCACATTTTTCATCGCTTTGTGAATGTCTTGCCTCTGTTTCCTATTCTCGGATGAAGTAGGAACCGGAGGCCTAGAGGAGGGTAGAGTAAAGAGTTGTGCAAGTAGACAGCTCACGGAAAGCAACTCCTTGGTGCTAAATCCATGTGTCATGAGCCCGTGTGGACAAGCGGGACGCACGTGGTACAAGGCCGCTGCTCAGGCCTTGTACAAGCTTTGTTAAAATGATAGCAAGCAATACAGGCAGATAGCGACTGGCATAAAGTGAAACTGTAGACATTGACTGAACTATTTCGCCATCCTGAGAAGCACAGGAACAGCAGATATTCACGACGAGCGCAGCGAAAGAAGAAGGACGAGGAGAATGTCAGAATCAACGAATGCCCCCTCCTGCACCAATGCTGATAGAGAATTAAATGTAGTACATAGAAAGTCAAACAAAGGACATGGTAAAACAAATTGTATGCTGGGTCTCACGATAATAATGTGTATAATGAGTATATTAATCCCAGTGCTGACCATAACAGTGTTCTGGTATCTAGAGCAAATGCACCCTCTTAAAGTACTTTTGCCTATCATGAACATCTCCACAACATAAAGCCCAGTACATGTGATTTCCTATACCCTATCTCCAATGGAAGAGAGGCATAGGGAAGGATATGGGAACAATACTCTGTTATTGATAATGAACATGACACACTCAATCCTGGGAAAAAAATAATTGTTGGGTTTGTGCCCATCTACCTCAACATGGTGGCAAAGGATTAGGATGGTATGTACAACCCTTGCCACTGACCTCTGCATGTTATGCCTCCCTGAGCGCCCTATACTATGGGAAATGGAACGAAAGTGAATCTGGTCAATTGGATAAAACTAACATGAATGATTTGAGGAAGTGGTGATGAAACCAGTGGGTTGTTCAATATTCCATAAAGCATGATTGATTACACCAGCAATAATGCCACAGGATAGGTTATCTGTGCCCTATAAATCATCTGTGATCACATTCCATATGAAACCAGAAGGGAACAAGGATGCAGAGCCCCCTTCCTGTACAGTAAATTATAATCCACGTTCTGTCCCTTTTTGTTTAAAAAAGAAGGGTTCTTTTCAAGTAGGGGCATTCACTAGATGTAATAATATAGGAGTCCTTGACAAAGAAGTGGAACCAATTTATGTGGGAGATCCTGTGTATTTCATATGTGGTGAAAAAAGACTATCCTTGGCTGCCTAGAAACTGGGGAGGTACAGCGGAATTAGTCAAACTGACCAGGTCATGACCTCGCCGAAATAATGTGGGTGGGTTCAATGGCGAAGACATAGCAAAATCATTCGTACCATATTGGGGCCAGGCAATAAACTTGTGTAACATAAGACGATTGTCTAGAATATTAGAAGAAACAATAAATGGAACAACTGATATATTATATAATATGACTCTCGAGGAAAAAGGAATTAGATTAATGGCACTGCAAAATAGAATGGCCCTTGATATAATCTTAGTTGATCGCGGCAGTGTTTGCAAAATCGCGGGGTCAGCGTGTTGCGTATTTGTAAGTGACTCCTCCCCCACGATTTCGAGTCAATAAGAAAGCTACATGCTCTGAGCTCTGATCTCCACCCCCCTGAAGGAGGCTGGGAAACGAACATAAGCTCCTGGTTCTGGGATGTGTTGCGATCCTGGGGATGGAAACTATTTGCAATATTAGTAGCGATACTGGGAATATTCGTGGCATACTGTTGTTGCATACACTGTCTCCCCATAGTGTGTGCTGCAATGAGTGAAGAGTGTGCACAGATGGTAACACATAAGAATATAAACAGGCCAGCCACACACAAAAGCGACAAATCTAGAACGATTAAAGAATTCATGGCAATTGACATTGACAATAATAAGGAGGAGTCAACAAGTGTGTATGAGTCAGAATTCGAATCAGATTTTGAATCTGATTCAGATACTTGGTCGGCGGAGGATGCAATGTGTGGATAAGGCGTTTGGCATACGGCCAAGAGGAGGGTTTGTCAGTCCAGGAAAACTGGGCACCCTTTAGGTGGAAGGGAATGTAGGATAATTGATTGGCCGAACACCAATCGCCTCATTAGACTGTCACTGGCCCAGCTAGAGTGTGGCCATTTTGAAATGACTAGAATCGCCATTTTGTTTTCTCTCTGTTCTCTTTAACATTGCCTTTTTTGACTCATGTAAAACTGCTTCACTGTAGATATTATTTCTCTCCAAATGGTCTAAGGCTACAAAAACATGTTGAAACATTGCACCGAAGAGCCAGACAGAAAGGCCTGATTCCCTCCCTAATATATCCTTGAAACAGGGAGCGAGGCATTTTTAATCAGTACATGAATGCCAGAGAGTCTCCTGAAAGAATAGCAAACACACAAAACTAGCATTTAAAGAGTTGAATTCTGTTCTTCTTTACGGCCCCCCTTGTTGAACCCAGTGAGGCCCGGGAGAGCGGGCTGACCTCTAGAGCAGGAATCGAAACTTAGAGATAGTGGAGTCTGGTATGTGCCAGTCTCCTACGCACAGCTCGCTTATGTAAAACAGAAATGCTGTGTTCTCGCAAACAAAGAACGGTGTCTGTAGAAATGAAGATTGCAATTGGTTCTAAATATGGTAGTCCAAGGTGTCATATTTGTCATGATGGTCAATCATCGCCTCTAATTCAAAGGGAAATGAATTGGGGGCGGCATCAAATGTGTCATATCATGTCATTGCTGATTGTAAGATGCTCCTTTTGTATATATGTAACTGAGGTACGACTCATCTTGGCTTGCGTCCCTGAGGTCTGGTTAGACACACATCGAGGAGCGTGAGACCACTTGGCATATTGGAACTATTTTGTGTTGCAATAAACCCTAGATTTTGGGAAACAGAACCTCATGTCTGGTGTATCCATTCGTGTGTGGTGACTGTGCCTTGTTTCGACATTCAAGGGTCCCTCAGGGCCCCATCAACTCCTTTTCCCACTCTCTGTATATGTATGATGTGTGTTTCAGGATATTTTTGTGCCTCTGGGCTATGGAGTTTTTCTCACTCCATAGGTATCATCTTTTTACATTTGTGTTATACAGCACCCTCAGTGCAGTAAGAAAGGGGTGTCATAGTGACCCCCAAGCATAGACTACATACCCTGGGACTGACTACTGTCTCCCAGGGCATGCAAAGTTACCATTGACTTTGCTAGTCAATAGTTATGAACAAAACCAGTACAAACCATCTTACTATGGAAGTACTGGGAAGAGTTAATAGTTTTTCCCTGGTGTTCATTTTCGAGAGGGTACTGTCCAGTCATTCTCTCCAAAGTTTCTGGCTGGTGGCAGTGGTTACTACCATAAATATTCAACCGCAAATATTTTCCTATGAAATTTTCTCATTGTTCGAGGCTACCACTTTTACTGACAGCCTCTAACATACGGCCGGTTTATTTTAATATTAACTTTACTCCGGTGTTTTTTTTTTTTGCCAGATCTTTAATAATATTTAACCGAGGTCGGGCCCTTTGTTCATCGTTTTGGCGGGCTTCTGGACAGAAGCCCTCCCTTAGGTGCCAGTGAGTCTGGATGTGTGGGATGGGGAATAGGCACCCTGGAAATGGTTGCCTAAGCAACCCAAGTCGCACTCTGCCTGATAGGCTGGGGGTTAGCCCTCCAGGATAGCCACCCCAGTGTGTGAGTGACAGCTAGGCTGTATGAATGGGGGTTTTTCTTCATAAATACAGGGACCTGCGGACTAGAAGATAGACGTCACCACAGGACCTGAGAAATCCGAAGAGGAGAGAAGCCAAAGACATCTGACGACTGAACCACCGGTGAAGCCCTGCTGCAGATCCTCACCACTTTTCTCAACGAAGATCTTCCCTGCAAGAGCCTTCTTCCCTTGAGCTGGTGGGACCAACCAGTTCGCCAATCGCCTTCCAGGTCCTGCCTTGGTCGAATCGAAAGTGCCAAGCAAAAGGAGACCGATAGCCAGGCACCCATCCACCACAACCGCGATTTAAAGGAGCATAACTTTTACTCTGTTTTGGCTTCCCCCATGGCTGGTTTCATCCCTGGACAGTGCAGTAACTCAAACCTTTTCCCACCACGAGAGCCTCTCTTCCTCTGCTGGATCACTCGAACTGCAGGAACTGCCAGGAACTACCACCACCGCCAGAGCCTCTTCCACTTTTAAGGTACATTTTTCCGCCAGGCCTCCCGTTTCATTGGGTACTGCTAAAGGTGTTTTAAATCCTTTACTTACCTTCTGGGATAGCCATCCCTATCGTCTAACATTATCTTTTTACCTTCTGCACCCTCCTTTTCAACCGTTAAACAAAGACTTGACTGCAACTACTAGAACCGTTTGAACCTGGGCACTTTGCCTTGTACTTCTGACTCTGGCACAGGCTTATTGACTCTGGATAATTCTGTTACAACTGCCTTCTCTAGATTGCTTTTCATCAAGAAATGTTTTGTTGCACCTCAACTCTTATAACCACCTTTCCTTCCCTTTTAAATATTGTTGAAGTGCCATTTTGCTCGGTTTTCACCTAAGTATTGCTAATGCTAAAGTACTACCTTGCCTAACTTGTTCACAATCCGATTGGGAAGGGTTGCTGGTGTGTTTGGGAGTCTAACCCTGTATAATTTGACCTTTTCCTCCCTCTGAAGAAATTGTTAGAGTGCCATTTCTCCTTGGTTTACACTGTGCCGTTTTGCTCCGTTTTCACTCTTGCTCATACTTGTCTACGATTTAAATAGGGAGTTGTGTATACTTTACTTGACTGTTTTAACTTGCTTTAATTATAGTGATTTGTGCGTTGAACTTAGAGAGTATAAAATAAATATATATCTTGCTCTTGATACAAAGCTTTGGTCAGTGTTTCCTTGTTCCATAGTATTATAGTCCTATTGTGTAAACCCTAAATACTGCTCATCTCCCTCTTGAGATAAGTCTGACTGCTCAGCCACAGCTACCAACTAAATCTGTGTGGTACACACTGATACCAAAGGAGATTTATTGCATATATCTGTAGTCCTAATCTTCTGTAGTGCTCCCTGAGGGAACCTCATAGGATTCTGCCTAACACAGGCCATTCTTCGTCCTCCTTTTGGGGCCATAAAACCCCGCTGCTGAGATGGCTCCACTGGCATCTGGTGGAAAATCGGATTCTGTTCAAATCCATGTGTGTTGTACACAACATCTTTTATGGCATGGGGGCAGAATACTTTCAGGCTAAATTTTCACACCACACTCCTACTCGTCGTCTTCGTTCAGATTCTGCCTCTCTTGTTGCGGCTCTTCGGTTTAGACTGTCTCAAAAAGGCAGGCGTGACTTCTCGGTGGTTGCTGCCTAGGCATGGAACGCTCTTTCCCTCACTCTGCGTGAGACCGTGGACCACCTCTCCTGTTGATCACTGAAAATATTTGTGTTCTAGACTCTGGTAAAAATTAACTCCTGCTCACGCTTCAGCACCACGGTGCCCTCAGGCATACACGCGCTTAATATATTTAATTAATATAACATAACATAACACAATGTTAGATCTTGGGGTGATTGAACCATCTATTAGTCCATGGTCCAGTCCTGTGGCTCTGGTGCCAAAGGCAGGTACCTCTGAACTGAGGTTCTGTGTGGATTACAGGGCTATGAATGCTGTCACCAAGACAGATGCTCACCCCTTGCCTAGAACTGATGAGCTGGTGGATACCTTGAATGCATCCAAGTACCTCAGCACATTTAACCTCACTGCAGGGTATTAGCAGATAGCCACAGCAGAACATACCAAGGAGAAGACAGCATTATCATCCCCATAGGGTTTTTTTTTTTACCATTTATGGGTAATGCCCTTTGGACTAAAGAATGCACCTGCTACTTTTCAAAGGCTTGTGAATAATGTCCTAAATGGGTTGGATGAATTCTGCTTAGCATATCTGGATGACATAGCAGTCTTCAGTGCCACCTGGGACGAACATGTGAAACACCTGGGAATAGTATTGCAGGCTCTCCAGAAGGCTCCCTTGAGCATAAAGACCAGTAAGTGCCAGATTGGACAAGGATGTGTGGTCTACCTTGGACATGCAGTAGGTGGAGGGAGGATGCAGCCTCTATCCAGTAAAGTACAAGCAGTACAAGACTGGCCTACCCCCACTACACAAATTCAGGTGTGAGCCTTCTTAGGTCTCACTGGGTACTTTCAAAACTTCATGTCACGACCCTCGCCCAAAACCCCCTCTGGCAAACCCATTGGCCAGGTGGAGTCAGGGCTCAGGCTTCTAGAGCCTGACATCCTCTTCAAAAGCCCTCATGGGGCCAGTCTTGGCGCCTATGGCGCCAGGCTCATACACCATGAAAAACAATGTGCTTGGGAACTACTTTATTGTATTGTCAGCCAACAGGGAGGCATCAACATAGCTTGGTTCCTAAGAACCAAGCTATGAGGTCTAGTGTTTTGACTGTGGCAGTCCTGGAACTACTTTCCCTGGTACTACGTTACTGGGCTATATAAACCACACCCTGACTGCAGAACATGCTTTGTGTTACTTTGCAGCTTGCAACGTGACGCTCACCGTGTCCAGCTATTTCCTCGAACCTCGGAGAAGCAGAACCTGCAAGGAGACAAAAGGAACATCATTAGCAGCAGCATCTTACCTGCTTTCTTCATCTTTAAACACTTGCAGCTACTGATAACAGCTTCCTCGAATCTGCATGCCTCCCGGACAGAACAACCTGAAGGAGGAAGATAGAGGCAACATTAAAGAAAGCAGTAGAGACATTTACAAATTACGAACTGCTCAAAAGGCTTACCTGGCTGGTCGCCTCTCGACTGGCACCACTCCGGACATTCGACTCGCGCTGAAGAACACCGCGACCTACAAGGAAGGAAAACACAGGGTTGCAAAGGCAAGACTTTGCAGCGCTGCACATAGAGCTTACATACCGCATCATAGCGCTCTTAATGCGGCATCATTTACCAGCGGGGCGCAACCAAGCCAGCTCACCTCACTGATGCTCCGCATACCTAAGGGAGAAAAAAGAGACATTTTAAACAAAGAAAGGCATTGTTACGCTCACCTGGTTCCCACAGTGGCGTCGACCGGAACAGGGCCGCTGTTATTTCCACCAGCGTGACGTGTAGCGCCGAGATGACTGACTGGACTGGCCCGCTCAGCCTAGTTTGTCTGGCTCGCAAGAATATTCTTCTGCAAAGGAGAAGAGGAATTAACCACCCGTGGAATTGAGTGTCAACCCACCTTCCCCACTCCCGTTGTCTTCCCACTGATCACTCTTGATGTCCCCTCCTTAGTCTAACCTGATGGTTTGGAAGGATGACCTCTCCATCCTGCATCGACCGCAGGGGCGCGTTGATGACCAGTTACTTCACTGGCGTAGAGGAATTGGTGAGTTCCAGTATTGACTCTAAAGTCCAATTGTTCATAAGAGTTCAAATGTCTGCTCTTCACTCTGTCCGATTCCTTGCAGGTTGCCGATTAATCCACTTGAAGATTTCCAAATGGCACTCGGTAAGATTCAGGTAAGTCTATTGTGTTTTTCCCCTTAGGGGCCGGGGTACGGCGATGAAGCAGAGTGCCGACCCGAGATGAGGTGAGACCCCCGTGGTAAATCAGGTAAGCCCTTGGAGGTAGCTTGTATGGCCTTAGAGAGTCCCATTGCTCACCTTGCTGTCTTTGTCTCCTTAGGTGTCGGAGGGCGGCCGTGAGATGGAGAGAGCGTGATGGAATGCTGAAGTACCGCCAAGCAGGTGAGTTCAGCGCGGCGCCGTAGGAATGCGAAGCAATGCTTCAAAGACTTCTGTCTTTCAGTTCCGTGGCGAATTGGATCAGGATTCAGGTAAGGATTAAAGTTAAAACTCCTGTTCTAACCTTTATCCTTTTTGTCTTCTTGTTTCAGGAGTCCCAGGACTGAAGCGGGCGTGGCTGAAGACTGGAGCTGCTGAAAACACGGTGAGCGTTACGCTGCAGCAAGAAGAATAACGCGAAGCACGCGTGGCTGTCCGGGCGTGGTTTAAATAGCCTTGGAAGAAGATCCAGATAAGTATTCTTCCACAGCCCCACCCAAGTAACAAAATAGTCCCTTCAGTAAAATAGTCCCCCCTAAGCCTCATTTGGCTTGAGTCTTCATGCAGCATGGTCTGCCTCAGGTGAGTATGCAGCATGGTCTGCTTCAGGTAAGTTATCAATAATGAGCCTGGCACCCATGGCGCCAGGACTGACTTTATCTTTATGAGCCTGGCGCCATAGGCGCCAGGTCTGTACCCAAACAGCCCTAACTGGGGCTTTTGGGCATGCTCCAAGTGGCATGATGCCTGCTTCCGGGGCTGCTGGGCCTGGTCTGGTCTTCTGGGGGCAGGCATCATGACAGCACTCCTCCTCAAGGCCCCTCCTAAAGTCGTTCTCTCCCTTGGCCGTGGTTTGTCTGGAAATTCCCGATGGAACCTCTTGACTAAACGAGGTGCATGCACGTGGTCACTAGGTTCCCAAGACCTTTCCTGTGGACCATAACCTTTCCAGTCAATTAGGTAAAAGAGTTTTGATCTCACTCTTTTTGAGTCCAAAATATTCTTGACTTCGAACTCGGGCTCTCCGTCTATGAGGATAGGTTCAGGTGGAGTGGTTAGCCTTGTTCCTGGTTGCACTGGCTTCAAAAGAGACACATGAAAAACTGGATGGATTCGCATATGAGCAGGTAGGTCCAACTTGACGGCCACTGGGTTAATAATTGCCTTGACAGAAAAAGGTCCCAAATACCTGGGGTTAAAGGTCCGAGTCCCCTTGAGTGGTAAGTGCTTAGTGGCTAACCATACTTGGTCCCCTATTTGGTATTGAGGAGCTTCACTTCTGTGCTGATCCGCATCCTTTTTGTATTTTTCCTTAGCCTTTTGCAAATGGATGGTTGCTTCTTTAAAGTCTTGTGTAATAACAGCGTGGAGATGGTCCACTGCGGGCATCTCTAAATGCTGGGGTGAGTCCAAATCCGAGGTTCGAGGATGGTGCCCATAATTGGTAAAAAAATGACTTTGTCCAGTTCCTGAGTGTACAGAATTATTGTACGCATACTCTGCGATCCACAGAATGTCTTTCCAATTCCCCTCAGACTGATGTAGCATACAACAGAGGTACTGTTCAAGAGTCTGGTTGGTCCTCTCTGTTTGACCGTCGGTCTGAGGGTGGTGACTGGTTGAAAGCCTAACATCAATTTGTGCCAGTTGGCAGCATTTCCTCCAAAAATGTGAAATGAATTGACTGCCCCGATCTGAAATTAACACTGAAGGAAAGCCATGTAGGCGGACAACATTTTCAAGGAACTCCTTGGCCAGGATTGAAGCTGAAGGTATCCCTTTTAAAGGAATGAAGTGGGTCATTTTAGAAAAAAGATTTACAATAACTAGAATGGTATTGTAACCTTGGTACGGGGGTAAATCCGTGATGAAGTCTAATGACAAGGTATGCCAAGGGGTAGGTGGTATGTCTAATGGTTGCAATAATCCAGCAGGTTTTTTCTTTTGCCCTTTATTTTGTGCGCAAATGCCACAAGACATGACAAATGACTTGACATCCTTTCGCCAGGTAGGCCACCAAAATTGCTTCCTAATTTTAGCTTCGGTTTTTGCAATACCCGGATGCCCTTCTATTAAGTTGTCATGGTAATGGGAAATGACAAGTTCCTGTAGTTCCTTTTGCGGTAAAAATAGCCGGCCTTGGTAATAAGGTAAATCATCGATGACAGAGTACTCTGGACCTTTCTTTGCCCAATCCTGTAGGGCAACGGAATCAAAGAGTTGGTGGATCTTGTTTTGAATGTTCTCCAGTGTCTGTATGGAAGTCAGGCCAAGGATTCTCTGTTCTGGAATTATGGGTACAGGTTCTAAAGTTATTTCTGCTTCTCGCATCCCAATCCGGGACAAGGCGTCTGCTTTACCATTCTTACAACCTGGTCGATAGGTTATTACAAAATCAAACTCGGCGAAGAACAATGCCCAACGGAGTTGGCACGAAGATTGGGCTTTGGCTGTCTTTAGGTATTGTAAGTTGCGGTGATCGGTGATGACCGTGATGGTATGTCTGGCACCCAGTAGATAGTGCCACCAAGCCTTGAAGGCGGACTTGATGGCCAGCAGCTCCTTGTCGGTTATGGCATAGTTTAATTCGGGGGCTGAACATTTTCTTGACCAAAACGCCACTGGGTGAAGCTGGTTAGTTTCGGGATCCTTTTGGACAAGGACTGCTCCCATGGCTGAACTGGATGCATCTGTTTCCACTATGTAGGGAAGCTCGGGGCGCGGGTGTCTTAATATGGGAGCAGATGTGCATTTAGCTTTTAACTCTTGGAAGGCATTCTCGGCTTCCTCTGTCCACACAAAGCGTTCGTTTTTTCGCAATAGTGTTGTGATGGGATGTACAATGTGCGAGAAGTCCGGGATAAACCTGCAATAAAAATTGGCAAAGCCAAGCATGCTTTGAAATCCTTTGATTGAACTTGGCGAAGGCCAATTAAGAATGGCATCCACTTTTCGTGTATCCATCCAGATTCCTCTCGGGGTCAGAATAAATCCAAGGAATTCCACTTCCGTAGTGTGGAAGATGCATTTTTCCAGTTTAGCATATAATTTATGCTGGCATAACTTCTCTAGGACTGCTCGGACGTGTTTTACATGCTCAGTTTCTGATAAGGAGTATACTAAGATGTCGTCGATGTAAACAACCACACAAATGTCGATAAGCTCTCGGAGGACATTGTTTATGAAGAACTGGAAGGCTGCTGGTACATTGCATAGTCCGAAGGGCATCACCTGGTACTCAAATAGTCCATACTTGGTGCGAAAAGCAGTCTTCCATTCGTCACCCTCTTTGACATGTACCAGATGATATGCCCCCCGAAGGTCTAGTTTCGTGTATATAAAAGCGTCCTTCACCTGGTCTAGTAGTTCTGGGATCAAAGGCAGTGGGTATCGATTCTTGATGGTTATCTGATTCAGTGCGCGGTAGTCTATACATGTTCTAAGGTCGCCATCCTTTTTCGGTACGAAGAACAAAGCTGAAGATGCAGGGGATTTGGACGGGTGAATGAAGCCATTAGCAAGGTACTGGTCTAGGTACTGGCGCAAATGAAGATTTTCGGGTTCCGTAAGGGCATAGATTCTGCTGCAAGGTGGTTGTGCTCCAGGTACAAGATCTATTTGACAATCATACGATCTGTGAGGTGGTAAGATGTTTGCCTGTTCCTTTTGGAAGATATCCTGAAAGTCTTGGTATTCAACAGGTAATTGCATGGCTACTGGAATTACTGGGGCTAGGACTGAGTTTTGAGTTTTCCTTGGGTAGCAGGTGTGAGCACATTCTGGGAAGGTTAGTCTCTTCTCTCGCCAATCAATACAGGGATTATGTTTTTCCAACCAAGGTATCCCCAGTATCAGCTGAAACTGTGGGGCCTTGATTAAGTCAAACATCATAGCCTCTCGATGCCCATCTTGACTCAGCAATGTCATCTCTGCAGTGGAATGAGTTACGGGTCCAGAGGTAATTTCCGTTCCATCTACAGTGGTGACAACATCGGCCGTGGTCTTGCGGGTGAGAGATAGATTCATCCTGGTAGCCAATTCCCAGTCCAAGTATTTTCCTATGGCTCCACTGTCTACGTACGCCTTTACCGCGTGAATGCGTGATGGCTGCTCTGGATCTACAAGGACCATGGGTATGGTGAAATGCAAGGTCAGAGTGTCCTTCTTTAAGCTCGGCAAGTGGACCTCTATGCTTGCCGGGCGTGGTCGTTTCCCGAGTCAGATTTCACGTGGTTTTCGTCTGCTGCTCCTATAACTTTCTTGGGTGGTTTTACAGGGCAGTTCCGAAGAAAATGACCAGCGGTTCCGCAATATAAACATAATTGCAGTTGCCGTCTTCTATCTCTCTCCTTTTGGGTTAGGGGTCCTTTAACCCCCCCGATTTGCATTGGTTCTGAGACATCTACTGCCTTGGAGCTTACGTGGGTTTTAACCAACACCCTGTTCTCAAACTTGGTTCGGTCGCCTTCCTGGTTTGAAGTCTGTGATCGAGCTGGACCACTAGATCTATATATTCAGCACAGTCTTGAGGCGGGTTCACAATTTGGGCCAAAACATCTTTGAGTTCTCCTCGAAGTCCTCGATGGAATAATGTGATTCGCTTGGCTTCAGGCCATTCGGTTTCCACTACTAATCTATTGAAAGTTGCAATGTAAGATAAAAGATCCTAGTTTCTTTGACGTAGGGATAAAAGTTTGTTGTCCAAAGCCTGTCCTCGGGAGTGTCGGGCGAATAGTCTTTCCATGCTGGTTCGAAAACCCTGGAAATCTCGAAGAATCGGGTCATCCTGGTTAACTAGTGGAATGGACCAATCCAATGCACTGCCGCTGAGATATGACAGTACAAAGGCTACCTTGGCCTGATCGTTTGGGAAAGCTCCAGGTCTACATAAAAAGTGCAAGCGGCATTGATTCATGAATATTGCAAACCCTTTTGGGTCTCCGGCAAAGCGTTCAGGCGGAGCCAAAGGAACGGCTCCTGGTAAATTTATCTGCACCGGGTTACTCGATGGTACAGGAGCTGGACTTGCCCCATGTCCTGGTAGAGGTGTTTGTCCAGCCTGGCTCTGTAATAGTTGTCTGGTCAACTCATCAGTTTGTTCTTTTGACACTATCAGTTCCCTCCTGAGGGCATTGGTTTCTTGGCGGGCGGAATGCACTTTGGCCCTTAACTCCGGTAATAATTGGGCCAACTGATCAGTTTCCGAGGTCTCCATGACGCCCAGGTGGGTATTTGTGGGTAGTCTTCGCGTTCTGTTACGCTCACCTGGTTCCCACGGGGCGTCAACCGGAACTGGGCCGCTGTTATTTCCACCAGCGTGATGTGTAGCGCCGAGATGACTGACTGGACTGGCCCACTCAGCCTAGTTTGTCTGGCTCGCAAGAATATTCTTCTGCAAAGGAGAAGAGGAATTAACCACCCGTGGAATTGAGTGTCAACCCACCTTCCCCACTCCCGTTGTCTTCCCACTGATCACTCTTGATGTCCCCTCCTTAGTCTCACCTGATGGTTTGGAAGGATGACCTCTCCATCCTGCGTCGACCGCAGGGGCGCGTTGATGACCAGTTACTTCACTGGCGTAGAGGAATTGGTGAGTTCCAGTATTGACTCTAAAGTCCAATTGTTCATAAGAGTTCAAATGTCTGCTCTTCACTCTGTCCGATTCCTTGCAGGTTGCTGATTAATCCACTCGAAGATTTCCAAATGGCACTCAGTAAGATTCAGGTAAGTCTATTGTGTTTTTCCCCTTAGGGGCCGGGGTACGGCGATGAAGCAGAGTTGACTGTGCCGACCCGAGATGAGGTGAGACCCCCGTGGTAAATCAGGTAAGTTTTGTGGGGGGTAACTGGTATTGTCCTTGCTTTCTCCCCTTAGGGGCCGGGGTACGGCGATGAAGCAGGGTTGACTGCGCCGACCCGAAATAAGGTGAGTACCTCCCGTGGTAAATCAGGTAAGTCCTTGGAGGTAGCTTGTATGGCCTTAGAGAGTCCCCTTGCTCACCTTGCTGTCTTTGTCTCCTTAGGTGTCGTAGGGCGGCCGCGAGATGGAGAGAGCGTGATGGAATGCTGCAGTACCGCCAAGCAGGTGAGTTCAGCGCGGCGCCGTAGGAATGCGAAGCGATGCTTCAAAGACTTCTGTCTTTCAGTTCCGTGGCGAATTGGATCAGGATTCAGGTAAGGATTAAAGTTAAAACTCCTGTTCTAACCTTTATACTTTTTGGCTTCTTGTTACAGGAGTCCCAGGACTGAAGCGGGCATGGCTGAAGACTGGAGCTGCTGAAAACACGGTGAGCGTTACGCTGCAGCAAGCAGAATAACGCAAAGCACGTGTGGCTGTCCGGGCGTGGTTTAAATAGCCTTGGAAGAAGATCCAGGTAAGTATTCTTCCACAGCCCCACCCAAGTAACAAAATAGTCCCTTCAGTAAAATAGTCCCTCCTAAGCCTCATTTGGCTTGAGTCTTCATGCAGCATGGTCTGCCTCAGGTGAGTATGCAGCATGGTCTGCTTCAGGTAAGTTATCAATAATGAGCCTGGCACCCATGGCGCCAGGACTGACTTTATCTTTATGAGCCTGGCACCATAGGCGCCAGGACTGTACCCAAACATCCCCTAACTGGGGCTTTTGGGCATGCTCCAAGTGGCATGATGCCTACTTCCTGGGCTGCTGGGCCTGGTCTGCTCTTCCGGGGGCAGGAATCATGACAGGCATGCAGGATAGCAACAAAACTAAAGAACAGCAATAAGACCTACCTGAACAATATCAAATGGGCCGGTGTCAGTGAAGTAACTGGACCGCACTCGCCCATGAAAGACAACGCGCCCCTGCAAAGAAGGCAGGATGGAGAGCACACCTAATTCTACCACAAAGTGAGGAGAGGGCGCCAGAGGGACTGAAATCATACGGGGTGGAGGGAGGATACTTCCCCCAGTAGGTCAGTCTTGAACACAGTCCTCCTATATTTTCAGGCAGAACCTTCCCCGCAGATCACATCAGGGCAAAGCTGAGAAGCATACCAGCGAGTAACCCAGCTGGGTGGCGTCCTTGTGGATTCCTGGTGAGCGTAACAGGTTCATCTTCCAGATCAGCAGGAACAGACAGGATTGGACACATCAGAGATTGCTGTGGGCTGTCCTTATTCGGATACATGTGAGCACCGGGGAGCAGGAAATGATTTCCTCCAAATACACTTAGTCCAGTATAGTAAGTGAACATTCCTTTTGGTAAAGGATTTTTCTTTCATGCCTGTACCAATGCCTGTGCTGGCATAGTTGTTTGAAACTTATAGATCTGTGCAGCCCCAGGCACTGGGTTCTTTTCAACCCATACCTGCTGTGATTGCTTACAACCTGGGGCATATGGCATGGTCGGGGGCTGAATTTGCTTGACTCCTACTTTGAAATACTGTTACCGGTTTTGAATATCTGGTTCCACATGTCCCATTCTCCCAAAACGACAAACACTGGATCCCATACAGTCCTCCATATTTACCTCCGATAGTCCCATTAAACCAGTGCCCCATTCCTCTGAACCTGCCAAATGACCTCTCATTTGCCTGTAAGCGGAAGCATACCCGGCCATCCAACGTTGTGCCATATCTGATTCAATGTGTCCCTGTTGTCCCGATTGTCCGTGTTGTCCCTCTGTGGAGATGGTAATCACTGCTCCTTCCAAACAGATCTTCCCTAGATTTTTCTGAACAAGCTTGGCCTCTGCCTTTTGTGCCTGCTCTGTGCTCTCTTTTTCCCTTTCTTACCTCCTCTTAGAAAAATGCACAATATGTGCCGAAATTTCTGGCCAACCCTTGGCCTCCATTGCCACTGCCTTATCCAGATCATGCCGGGATTCTTTAGGGAGGCCCTTTTTCAACATGTGATAAAAAATAGCCACATTCTTCTCCCATGCTTCTCCCGTCTCTGCCCTCCACATATCCTGAATTAACTGGGTATGTGTGTTATGATCATCATCCAATTTCATTGTTTTTTCCAAAATAGAGTTTATATCCGGCTGTATCTAAACTCATGCTTAAAAAGGGATGGAGGTGCCAGGGGGCAACCGGTAAGTTAGGAAATTACTCACAGACCTTCGACACAGTCTAGCCCACTTCGCTCGTAGTTGTTAATCATACAGTTTCAGGATGGTCTGGCTCTCAGCGGCTACGGGACGGGATGATCGTCCGTGGCAGAACAGTAGCCCTTACTCAGCTCTAGACAAAAGGAGAAGGATTGTTCTGGTGTAGCAGATCTCAAAACATGGTATGCAAGAATGGCAGGAACATTCAGCCATGGTCACCACAGTGGGGCGACGCAAGGACTGCAAATGCTCATGGCATGGCGCATTCTCCTAAATCGCGACCCACAGGAGCTAGGACAACAAAATCTGACGGGAGGGGTCCAGGACCACAAGCTAACGATTCCCAGAGTCTGGAGTCTGAAATTAGGATGGCAGCAGTCCTGTGCGATACCCTGGGTCCAAGCTGGTCAGTTCACTGGATGGCCCAGGAACACTTCCGAAGAGGCTCTTTGCGAGCGTAAGTAGGGGATGCGAGAATAGTTGTTCCCACCACTTCAAAGGGGCGAATTGCCCTTGCAGGCCTTCTTGGTTCAATGAAGAAACAGGGGTCTGACGGGACAGCAGCGGGTTCAGGGTGCCAAACCTTCCTAGCACATCACCGGTGGTTCCTCAAGTCTGTTTTCTTGTTAAGGATACTTGGCTCCTTATGAGGTTCAGTGTGAGCCTCAGTAGATCGACCTGGAATGGATGCAGAGCCCCTTCTCTTATCCAAGATTCGGTTTGAGCTCAAATCTCAGATTGCCAATTGAAGATCTGCTCACTTGCATGCATGCTATATGTTGGCCAATCATTGCCCAGGGTGGCTTCAGTCATTCATGGCTACCAGAAATAATGGCACCTGTAGTGTGGATTGGAACCAGACAGTGCCAACCATCTTCTTGGGCATTAGCACATGTGACATGCAGGAGGCTGTGAAAGATGCAGTAATCGCGGTTGGCTGCACGCCCAAATAAGGAATACCCAGGTCTATCAACCTGGGGGAAGGCAAAGGGACAAATGGCCAAAGAACAGAAAAAAAGACTTTGTGGCATGGCCATTTTTGGCACTGGCCACGGTCTTGCACCAAACTCAGTAAATGCGGTATGGTCCATAAAAACAAAGTAAAAATACTTTAAAAGTAAACTGCTGCCTCCATTTCGTCCTAGGCCCACTTGTACAAACACCAAAATATTCTAAGAGTGTGGCTAGGACTGAAAATAAATAAAAGGACCCCTATGTGCGGTACTGTAAGGTACTTGGCACATAGATAAAGAGTTACCTAGAAATGGCAACAAAGTCGAAGACTATCTGAAACATAGTTTCCCAGTAATGACAGCCTGACGGACATGTCAGTTTCCCCAGAACAAATGAGCGAAAGCCCATAAGAGTGCAGCTGAAGGCTGTGCTCCACTGGAAAAAGTCAAGTTAGGTAAGCCAAACAAAAGTTTGGGGGGTTCACAAATGGAGGGAAAATTGCACCTAATGTAAATCTTACACTCACCCCTCCCAGGACAGGGGGACTTTATCCACCCTTGGGTGAGTCTCATGTTCAGGTCGACTAAATATTCTGGACAACTGTAAGGAAGGCATGGTATCAACAGTAAGACAGACACAAGTGACCACAGTTCAAGGGTGTTTATTGAACTTTTCGTAAGGGTGTAAAAAATGCCTATCTAAACCTAAATCCACAGATGGGAGCAAGCTACGTCCATAAAATAATAATAATGCAGTCCTAGTGGAGTCTTGCCAAAATAAAAGGGCCTATACTAAAAAAGAAATATTGCCAATCCTTACTGTTAATTTACAAATATTGTGTGGTAATGTTCATGAAATAGAAATAAGTGTTCTTAAAATAACATGTCAGGATGATTGGGCCCTTGACCTCCCTTCCCCACATTTTCAGCCGGGGCAAAGTGGTTTGATCGAGATAATCACAAAGTCTGTCTTCTTTGACATGAGGATACAGTGATTTCCTTCTTACAAGTATACAGCACGGGGGCTTCACCCTGGATCCCCCTCAGCCGGACTCAGATGCCTGTTATTTTATGAATTATACTGTGGATCCCCCTCTTCCTGGCTCAGATCCTACTTTTTACAAAGTTCAGAGAATATTTGTGTTCTCGGGTGATTCACGGTTCACCCCGGATGCCTTCAGCTCAGATCCTTACTCTTTTCAATTAGTATCCCTCAGCCGGGCTCAGACCAAATGTAGTTCACCTTGGTATATCGAAGACTTTGGAATGTGCATGGGTTTAGCTTGACCAGTTGCAGGACCATTTCGATACAAACTTCTATTTTACATTACAGTTGTCATTCAGTGGCATACCTAATACAGACCTTCAAATGAGCACCCATGTGGCGCCGGACCACTCTGTATACCATATCTCACTTGGCCTCCCAAAGTTCATTTACTCCTTTGATTTTCAATTATATTCGGGTCACTCATCACATAAGTTTCACACACTGTCCTCTTTGGATTTCTTCATATAATGTTGCTGCTTGCAACCTGGGTTCAAACAAAAGCTGGTTTGGTATCAGTCTGTCCGACTCACAGGTTGTGCTGTCTTTACTGGCGCTGCTTTGTTGTAGGTGCCAAGGACAGTACCATGGAGGCAATCATTCCTCCCCGCCTCTCATATACCTGTGATAGTACAGCACCTATCCAAGTGTCAGAGGCATCTGTCTGCACAATAAAAGCATGTTTGTAGTGAGGGGCCCTGAGGACAGGGGCCTGGCACAGGGGGTCTTTTAAGCCATTAAAGGCCTTCTCACACTCCTCAGACCAAGAGATCTTCTTGGGTTTCTTTAGAGTTGTGAGAGCGTCAGAGGGGCAGCTATGGTACTATAGTCTGCCATGAGTGTTACGTTCAACTGGTATCCACAAGGATGCCACCCAGCCGGCTTACTCGCTGGTATGCTTCTCAGCTTTGCCCTGATGTGATCTGCGGGGAAGGTTCTGCCTGAAAATATAGGAGGACTGTGTTCAAGACTGACCGACTGGGGGAAGTATCCTCCCTCCACCCCGTATGATTTCAGTCCCTCTGGTGCCCACTCCTCACCTTGTGGTAGAATTAGGCGTGATCTCCGTCCTGCCTTCTTTGCAGGGGCGCATTGTCTTTCATGGGCGAGCGCGGTCCAGTTACTTCAATGACACCGGCCCGTTTGATATTGTTCAGGTAGGTCTTATTGCTGTTCTTCAGTTTTGTTGCTATCCTGCATGCCTTTCTTTGTTTAAAATGTCTCTTTTTTCTCCCTTAGGTATGCAGAGTTTCAGCGCAGCAAACTGGCTTGGTTGAGTCCCGCTGGTAAATTATGGTGCATTAAGAGCGCTACGATGTGGTAAGTAACCGCTATGCGCAGCACTGCAAAGTCTTGCCTTTGCTAACCTGTGTTTTCCTTCCTTGTAGGTCGTGGTGTTCTTCAGCGTAAGTGGAATGTACGGAGTGGTGCCTGCCGAGAGGCGACCAGCCAGGTAAGCCTTTTGAGCAGTTCGTAATTTGTAAATGTCTCTACTGCTTTCTTTAATGTTGCCTCTATCTTCCTCTTTCAGGTTGTTCTGTCCGGGAGGCGTTCAGATTCGAGGAAGCTGTTCTCAGTAGCTGCGAGTGTTTAAAGATGAAGACTGCAGGTAAGATGCTGCTGCTAATGATGTTCCTTTTGTCTCCTTGCAGGTTCGTTGTAGGAGACCAGATGTTTTTTGTTTCTCTGATTTATTTTGTGCGCAGGCACCGCAGGACTGAATATACTGAATGATGCCCTTATGCCAGGTAGGCCACCAAAAGTTCTCTTTCACCTTAGCTAGGGTTTTGGCCATCACAGTATGCCCTTCGATCAGTGAATGGTGATAGTTTGAAATAATATGCTGTTGTAATTCCTTCTTGTGTACATATAGAGGATCCCTAAAAAAGGGTAGATGGTCCTTGATGGTATATTGTTCTCCTTGAGTTTGCCATGCGAGGTAGGCATCAGGATTCATTGTCTGTTGGATTTCTTTTCATAGTTCTGCTTATGTTAAAGCTGTCGTGATACCCAAGAGTTTGTCTTCAGGTACAATAGGTACTGGGTCTGGAGTTGTATATATTATTTAATCTATGCCCATGCGAGATAAGGCATCCCCTTTTCCGTTTCTGACTCCTGGTTGAAATGTGATTACATAATCATATTCGGCGAAGGAAAGGACCCACCGTAATTGGCGCGAGGACTGGGCATGGGCTTTTTTGAGATATTGCAGGTTTCTGTGGTCTGTGATGACTGAAATGGTGTGTCTGGCCCCCAGAAGGTAGTGCCTCCAGGCTTTAAAGGTGGATTTGATAGCCAGGAGCTCCTTGTCCGTGATGACATAATCAATCTCTGGAGGTTAGAACTTTTTCGACCAGAAGGCCACAGGATGTAGCTGGCCGGTTTCCGGGTCTCTCTGTGAAAGGACAGCCCCCATTGTGAGACTGGACGCATCAGTTTCAATGACACAAGGGAGGTCTGGACGAGGATGTCGCAGGATTGGAGCGGAGGTAAACCTTTGTTTAAGTTCCTGAAAGTCTTCTTCTGCTTCTTCGGTCCAAGCAAACTTTTTATTGTTTTTTCGTAATAGTACTGTGATTGGGTGCACAACCTGGGAGAAGTCTGGGATGAACTGGCAGTAGAAGTTCGCAAAGCCCAGCATGCTTTGTACCCCTTTCAGAGACATCGGTGAAGGCCATTTCAGAATGGCGTCTACCTTGTGCACATCCATTCTGATGCCTCCTGGAGTAAGGATAAAACCAAGAAATTCTACTTCGGTGACGTGAGAAAAGCATTTTTCAAGCTTTGAAAAAAAAACAATGTTGACGGAGCTTGGTGAGGACTGAACGAAAGTGCCTCACATGATCTTGTTCCGAGGCTGAGTATACTAAGATGTCGTCTATGTACACTAAGGCACACACATCAATTAACTCCCTTTAGACGTCATTCATGAAACATTGGAATGCCGCAGGAGCGTTGCATAACCCGAAGGGCATGACTTGATATTCAAACAAGCCGTACTTAGTACGGAAGGTGGTTTTCCATTGATCTCCCAGGTGGTACGCTCCTCGAAGGTCCAATTTGGTATACATCTGGGTATCTTTAACTTGCTCTAGCATCTCAGGGTTAAGTGGTAAGGGGTAGCGGTTCTTCACGGTGATCTGGTTCAATGTGCGGTAATCAATACAGGTTCTCAAGTCTCCTTCCTTTTTCCATATGAAGAACAAAGGACTGGCTGCGGGGGACTTCGAAGGACAGATAAATCTGTTACAATGTACTGGTCTAAATAGGATTTCAAATGAAGGTTTTCTGGTTCTGTGAGAGCGTAGATCCTGCCGCAAGGGATTTGTGCACCAGGAACACGGTCGATCTGACAGTCATAGGGCCCGTGCAGTGGCAATGTATTGGCTTGGTCCTTTCAGAAAACATCCTGGAAATCATGGTATTCACTTGGCATGGTATTAGTTGCTCCCAGGGTTGATACTGTCGCTCCGGGAGTCATGGGGATACAGACGTCGAGTTGCTCCTCTTGATAATAGCAGGCAGGGGAGCAGTCACCGGGAAAGGTTAATGTTTGTGCCCACCAGTCTATCAAAGGGTTATGAGCAACCAACCATGGCATCCCTAGTATTAGCCTGAACTGAGGTGCCTTGATGAGATCGAATGAAATATACTCCCGATGTCCGTCCTGGCACAGCAAGGTTACCCTGGCTATGCACTGGGTTACTGGTCCGGAAGCGATTTCTGTCCCATCCACGGTGGTTACCTTGTCGATAGTTAGCTTAGAACACAAAGGAAACCCCATCTCTGCTTCCAGTTCTTGATCAATATAATTTCCAACTGCTCCAGTATCGATGTATGCTTCAACGGCATACATTCTTGATGACTGTTGGTGGTTAATTAAGATCACTGGTATTGCAAAGTGCAAGGTCAGAAACTCTTTCTTCTCGCTCGACAAACTGAACTCTACATTTGTCGAGCTTGGTAGTTTTCCAATTCCTTAGCTTCATCCTTCTCTGTGGCCCCGACTGTTCTTCTTGGGGGTTTTACTGGACAGTCCTTCAGGAAATGTCCTGATTTCCCACAATACAAATAAATCTGTTGTTGCCTTCTTTTGTCTCGCTCTTGTTTTGTTAATGGAGGCCGTATCCATCCAATCCGCATGGGTTCTACAGCATGTTCAGGTACAGGGGGTGTGTTTTCCCTTGTTCGAACACACACAGTCCGAGGGTCCGTCTTAGACCGGTCTGCCTTTCGGTCCTGCAACCGGTGGTCTAGCTGCACGACCAGATTTATGAATTCTGCACAATCTCTGGGTGGATCAACCACCTGGGCTAAGACGTCCTTTAATTTGCCTCGTAAGCCTCAATGGAATAACGTGGTTCTTTTGTTTTCTGGCCACCTAGCGTTGGCAACCAGTCTGTTGAAGGTAGCAATGTACGTTAACAAGTCCTGATTCCCCTGCCGGGGAGACAGATTTCATTGTCTACTGCTTGTTCCTGGGTATGGCGAGCAAAACGTTTTTCCATTTCTCTCTGGAACCCCACAAAGTCATGTAATAGAGGATCGTCATGGATTACCAACGGCACCAACCAATCTGCTGCACTAACACTCAGGTATGATAAGACAAAAGCACCCCGAGCTTGGTTGTTTGGAAATGCTCCAGGCCTACAAAGAAAGTGAAGGCAGCACTGATTGATGAATGCTGCATACTTCCGTGGGTTGCCTGAGAACCTTTCTGGTGGTGCACTGTCCATTTCTGATGTTTCCATGGCGCCCAGGGGGATTTGTTATGGTAGGCTTAGCGTTCTGTTTCGCTCACCTGGTGTCCACATGGACGCCACCCAGCCGGGTTACTCGCTGGTATGCTTCTCAGCTTTGCCCTGATGTGGTCTGCGGGGAAGATTCTGCCTGAAAATCCAAGAGGACTGTGTTCAAGACTGGCTGACTGGGGTAAGTATCCTACCTCCACCCCGTATGATTTCAGTCCCTCTGAGGCCATCTCCCCACCTTGTGGTAGAATTAGGCATGCTCTCCATCCTGCCTTATTTGCGGGGGCGCGTTGTCTTTTATGGGCGAGCGCGGTCCAGTTACTTCACTGACGCTGGCCCGTTTGATATTGTTCAGGTAGGTCTCATTGCTGTTCTTTAGTTTTGCTGCTATCCTGCATGCCTTTCTTTGTTTAAAATGTCTCTTTTTTTCTCCCTTAGGTATGCAGAGCATCAGCGCGGCGAACTGGCTTGGTTGAGCCTTGCCTTTGCAACCCTGTGTTTTCCTTCCTTGTAGGTCGCAGTGTTCTTCAGCGTGAGTCGAATGTCCGGAGTGGTGCCAGTCGAGAGGCGACAAGCCAGGTAAGCCTTTTGAGCAGTTTGTAATTTGTAAATGTCTCTACTGCTTTCTTTAATGTTGCCTCTATCTTCCTCTTTCAGGTTGTTCTGTCCGGGAGGCGGGCAGATTCGAGAAAGCTGTTCTCAGTAGCTGCGAGTGTTTAAAGATGAAGACTGCAGGTAAGATGCTGCTGCTAATGATGTTCCTTTTGTCTCCTTGCAGGTTCTGCTTCTCCGAGGTTCGAGGGAATAGCTGGACACGGTGAGCGTCACGTTGCAAGCTGCAAAGTAACGCTAAGCATGTTGTCTTGCTCGGGTGTGGTTTAAATAGCCCCAACAAAATAGTTCAGGTAAAGTAGTGCCTAGGCTACCACACCCAAAACACTAGACCGCATAGCTTGGTTCTTCGGAACTAAGCTATGTGGATGCCTCCATGTTGGCTGACAATACAATAAAGTTGTTCCTACGCCATGAGGGCTTTTGAAGAGGATGCCAGGCTCTAGAGGCCCGAGTCCTGACTCCACCTGGCCAATTGGTTTGACAGATGGGGTTTTGGCCAAGGGTCATGACAGCACTCCCCCTAAGGCCCCTCCCATGTTGTTCCTTCTGTCTGGCCCAGGTTTGGTTAGGATGTTCTGATGGAATTTCCTGATAAGACGTGGTGCGAGGATATTCTCACTGGGCTCCCAGGATCTATCTTGTGGTCCAAATCCTTTCCTCTTGACGAGATAATATAGCTTGGTCCTAGAGTATTTAGAGTCCAAGATATCTTTGACTTCGAATTCTGGTTCTCCGTCAACAAGTATGGGCTTAGGTGGTGTCCCAATCTGTATGCCGGGTTGCATTGTTTTCAGGAGGGACACATGGAATACCGGGTGGATGTGTAGATTAGGTGGTAAATCCAGTTTCATGGCTGCTGGGTTGATAATTGCCTTAATGGTATAGGGTCCTAAGAATCTGGGATGAAAGGTCCGGGTTTCCTTGATGGGTACGAATTTAGCGGCTAACCAAACTTTGTCTCCTACTTGATAATCAGGGCCTTTTTCCGATGTTGGTCGGCAAATCTCTTTTGTTTTTCTTTGGCATGAATAAGGTGTTCCTTTGCCTTTTTGAAAGCCTGAGTAATGGTTGTGTGTAGCGTCTTTACTGCTGGCATTTCCAAGCTGGCTGTAAGGTCTAGTTCAGAGGTACGTGGATGTCTGCCATAAAGGGTCTAGAAGGGCGTTTGTCCCGTGCTTGAATGTAAAGAATTGTTATATGCATATTCGGCTATCCATAGAAGGTCTTTCCAATCCCTTTGTTCGTGGTGCAGCATGCACCGTAAATATTGCTCGAGTATCTGATTGGTTCTCTCGGTTTGGCCGTCCGTTTGGGGATGGTGACTGGTAGACAGCTGAACGTCGATCTGCGCCATTGCACAACATTTTTTCCAGAAGTTTGAAACAAGCTGCCTCGATCGGAGACCAGAACTGAATGGAAGCCATGTAGCATAACCACGCCCTCCAGGAACACATTTGCTAAAGTGGCTGCGTCTGGGAGGCCTTTGAGAGGAATAAAATGGGTCATCTTCGAGAATAAGTCCACAACTACAAGGATGGTGTTGAACCCTTGGTTTGGAGGTAGATCAGTGATGAAGTCAAGGGAAGGAGAGTGCCATGGAACTGGAGATCAGATGTTTTTTGTTTCTGTGATTTATTTTGTGCGCAGACACCGCAGGATTGAATATACCGAATGATGTTTTTACATGAGGGCTTTTGAAGAGTATGCCAGGCTCTAGATGCCCGAGTCCTGACTCCACCTGGCCAATGGGTTTGCCAGAGGGGGTTTTGGTTGAGGGTCATGACAGAACCCCAGATAGGTGTAAAGGTAGGTGACCGAACGTTTTCATTTATGGTTGATACAGGGGCTACTAAATCTTGCATCAAGAAACATGAGTTCCACTTGTCAGGCAAAATGATGGACACACATGGTTTCTCTAGGGCTACCCTGTCAGTTCCTTACACAGAGGAGCTACGTATTAAAGTAGGTACACAACATATATCTGCTGCCTTGTTGTATTGTATAGATACCAAGGCAAACCTCTTGGGCAGATATCTCCTTAGTACTCCTCAACATGTCGAACGACTTCATGGAGGAATGTATACTATGTTTGAACTCAGGTTTGCATCCTGTGAGAGAGGCAGCGCTTTCACAGGCATGGTACGATGGCAGCATGACAGGGGGAGTCCTGGTACCTTCAGCTTTGTTTCTTTATGGAGTAAAGGTTGTTTTGATTTGATTTGTTTTGATTTGGGTGCCGGGAATCAGAGATCAGACGTGGTGGATACAGATTAAATGTTTGTTTTGGCCCACTGAGTCGCCGGAGGTAACACCAGGCTCCATTGTCATGATTCTCCTGGAAGCAGAGGCCATCTGTAAGGACAGTGTGGTTCTCTCAGGCACTTATGAGGAAAGCAGAGAGTGGTGCACAGTTTTGTGAATCAAACCGACGTTATCACTAAGGGACGTGTCTGACTAACAATTGTTAGAGGATTCCGAAGACACAGATGAGATGGTTTTCGAGATTGGGTTGCCTTGCCAGATAGTGAAAGAACAAAGGGAGGTACCACAGACATTGATCTTTGTTAGAAATGCATCACCATATTGGAAGGAGGATTTAGAGAATGTGCCGGACCACTTGTGGACCAGCAATCCTCTTGATGTGGTGCTGTTAAAGAGTTTTGGAGCAGTATGGATAAAATTGAAACCTGGTGCGATATTGCCATGTGTCAGGCAATACAGCATGTCTAGAGAGGCTGACAAAGGGATTTATGAGACCATTATGGTGTTTTTGAAGCAAGGCACAATACAACCTTCTGCGTCCCCATGCAACACAGCCATCTATCCTGTCAAGAAAGCAAAGGGGTCCAGTTGGAGGATAGTTCAGGATTTGCGTCCTATAAATAACACTGTTGAGTCAGAGTTCCCGGTGGTACCAAATCCTGCCACCATTCTCTGTATTGTCCCTACTGGGTCAACCTATTTTACTGAGATCGATTTAAAAGTGCATTTTTATCTATCTCCTTCTACCTGATTCTCAGCACCTCACAGTGTTTAAATATCGTGGTTAGAGATTTCAGCACACAAGGTTGACCCAGGGGTACTGGGAATCTCTGAGTCTTTTTAATAGGGTGGTTCAGATGGATTTGGGGAATTTACATGTGTCCAGTACAGTAATCCAGTATGTGGATGATGTACTAGTCCGTAGCACTTCAGAAGAGCAGTGTCAAGAAGATTCAATGACCCTCTTCACCCTGCTTGTGGAGAAGGGGTACAAAGTGGACAAAGAAAAATTGCAATACTGCCAGACAGAGGTAGTATATTTGGGACAAGTGATATCACCTGCAGGAATAAAAGTAATACCCGAGAGAGACAGTGCAATTCAGAATACGCCCCAGCCAGTCCAAGTGAAACAAATGCAGCAGCTCTTGGGACTCTGTACATCATGGATTTTTGACTACTATAGTTACACAAGGCCCTTACTGCAAGGACTTAAGGGAGCACAGAATATTAAGGGTCTGATGGAATGGTCCAAAGAGATGGTGACCTGCTTTCAGGAACTCAAGGCAGCGATCAGCAATGCTCCAGTCTTGGCAACCCATCATCTATTCTGGCATTCAGAAGGGCAGGTTATATACAGCGGTCCTGGCACAGAAATCACTAGGCCATAAACTCTTGGCTTATTACAGCAGACTACTAGACCCAGACCAGTTATGCAAGGTCAGTTCCTCTGTGAACAAGCTCTAGTGCCACCGCAGCAAGTACCCTCAAGTACCGCTTGGCTGCTCACTCTCTGCGTTGCAAGATCCAAAAGGACTGCTTTTTCTCTTCCGCGCTTACCAGGACTTGCATTTACTGTTTTGTACTGCGTGGACTTCAACACCCAGCAGGCTTTGTGACACACCCCCTAGAAGGCGTGTATAAATCAGGGAGGCTGTGCGCAGCGTGCGCACGCACCGCAGCAAGTACCCTCAAGTACCGCTTGGCTGCTCACTCTCTGCGTTGCAAGATCCAAAAGGACTGCTTTTTCACTTCCACGCTTACCAGGACTTGCATTTCACTGTTTTGTACTACGTGGACTTCAACACCCAGCAGGTGAATACTGCAGTGCTGATATAAGGACTATTATTTCAATTTCTCTTCACGTGTATGGTCTCGAACTGATGAAGCAGCAAATAGCAGTTCAGTTACCTAACAAACACCTATTCTTGCTTTGACTCAGCATGGTGCATGACAAATTACAAAAAAAATACAAAAATACAGAGTGGCTTTTAGCCAAACCACAAATGCAAGTATACACACTCAAAACAAATATGCCAGGGCAAACAACATTAGCACTGACTCCGGTAGCCAACCAGTCTAAACAACTAACAAAAACAAAACGGGCGCCATCCCGCAAATCAATAACAGTAACACCTATTCCTCGACTGCTGACTGCTACCAAGGACATCAGGTCATTTTGTGCTAAGCCGAATGAAAATGAGACTCCAAACAAAGAAGTTCTAAACACGGTAGCACCTGCTGCCAATTCAATCAATGGCAATGTTAAAACAAGCTCCCAAAATACAGAACCAATGCTGAATCCTGTGGGAAGAAAAACAGACATAGAAAAGTGTGTTGGTGATACACAACTGGTGCCACAATCAAAAGCAGAAAAAACTCTGCAAAATCCAAACCATGCCATATCAGATATCACTTTAAAACAAGCTGCAAAATTGCCGATAAAAACCCAGAGGTGCAACCATCGAGTTTGGAAGATATTACAGAAAGCGACAAAGTATTTACAAATGTATCAATTCACGCTAGCGTGAGAAACATTACGACCTCCTCTATTACCATCTCTCCGGACTACAAGGCACAATGTTCTATGGACTCCAGCATTTCCATTGCTTCCTCATACTTACAACCTACTCCAAGACGAGGGCGAGCTCCCATAGAGAATACACCAACACAATCCACTACTGGATTAATGGAGGTAACCTTAAATATGTTAAGCACAACAATTAAAAGCTTATACAAGCTCTTGAATCGCTACAGACAAAGTTAAATGCACAATCAATCCAAATTCAAAGATTAGTTGAATGGATGGACAAAAACTTTGGAACCTTTACTTCTACAAACCCAGCTATTCAATCAAGCGCCATATCTTCTATGAATGTTAAGTTTTCACAAGACAGAGTACAGGAGTCAACCCAATCTGCTTTACCAATCTTTACGCACATAATCTGTCCGGTAGAGGGCAGTGAGGATGCAGTAACTGTACTAGACTCTTCATGGATCAGTCTAGATAAAGAACCAATTGTCATATCACCACCATCGAATAAAGAAAATTGTGATGTGTTCCAGCAACATCTGCCTGCTAAGAGTCGTCCAAGACACTTAATGTCAAAGCCATACCAGAACATCCCAAAGGCAAAGACAAATGTGAAAGGTAAAGCTAGAATATCGGTAGTAGAATCTACACAACCAGCACTAGTGCTTAATCAATCCGATGCAAAAAACTGACCACATCAGAGAATAATATCTTGCTAAGTTCCAAGAACAGACCTGAGCCTAAAGAGCCATCAACGGCAAACATTGTGCCCCCAGCACATCCGCCATAGGACCAGCTAGTAGAAATGGTTGACAATGTAGCCAACGAATTACCGAATGATCCAAAAACAAATGTACCACCACCACAAACAAGGAGCACACAACGAGTAATATCCACCACTAATATTTTGACATCATCTCAAAGTCCAAGCATACAGGTAATACCTCCTCAGGCACTGAGTCTGCAAGAAATAACTCCTGCAATTAATACACTGGCAGGTTCACAAGCACAACTAACAGTAGATGATCCAGTTCAACAAATTAAAATAGCTGTTGATGTCTACTTGCAACAACGATTAATGGAGGTTCCACTATCAATTTACTCTCAATGCACATCTGTGGGAAAATTGCAAGCAAGTAGTGAAGGGGATCAGAGAAATTCTCCGACACAAACTGTTAGGCAGAAACCTGTGCAGTTCCCTCTGGGACCACTGCAAAAGATTTAAGACTGCAGGTGTTTGGCAGTAACCCCACTTGGTAGCAGTCTGTACCACACAGATTCACTTGGTAGCTGTGGCTGAGCAGTCAGACTTCCCTCACGAAGAGTTAGGCAGTATACAGAGTATTCACAATAGGTCCAAAGAACATAGTAGAACAAGTAAACACTGACCAGAGCTTGGAATAAAAGAGATATAAATATTTATTTAAAACCACATCTAGAAAAACACACAGGCACTAATAGTAAGCAATTCAAAAACATGGTCACTAAAAGATATACACTCCCTTAGAAGAATTTTAGACAAATCTTAAGTAAAGCCCCACTTATTTTCAGACAGCGGTGAGCGCTTAACGCAGATGGCACTCTAATAATTCGTTTAAAAAGGGAGAGAAAAGCAGAGTATAATATGAAACAGATCCCAACACTTTTATAAGAACAAAACAAGAGAGGGAGGCAAGTAAAACCGTGAAGTTAGAGTTCAGTAGGCCGGATCCACTTTAAGAGGACCAGAACGAAATGTGTCCAAGGTCACAAGGTTGAAGTGCACAAGAGTCTTGCAAAGGTTCAGAAAGAGTTGGACCAAAAGAAAGGGACCAGTTAGAGGGTCAAGGCAGCCAGCCCAGTCCAGAAGGTTAAGGGGTTATTATTACCTTGTAGCAATCTTTAGAAAGGGAGGCCTGGCGGACACGGTACCTTAAAGTGGTGAGAATACTTCAGCCGGGGCAGTTGTTCCTGGCAGCGGATGCAAGTCGGTGTTTCATCCGGGGGAAGAGAGGATCTCGTCGGGAGGAAGACAGGAGTCTGTTACACTGCCAGGGAAGAAACCAGATGCGGAGTTCTCAGGTAAAAGGAGCGGTCCTTTTATTCGCGGTCCAGTGGTAAGTGGCTATCCGGTTGCCGGGGTGCTTGGCACGGGCAATTTGACCACAAGATGGTCTGGGGTGCGAAGAGAAGAAGGTAAACTGGTTGTGCCTACCAGTCAGGGGAAGAAGCATCTCCAGCCGGGAGATCTTCTCTGTCATCGGGAAGTGGTGAGTCGGTTCCGCAGGGCTCCACTGATGGTGTCATCGTGGTAGGTCGGCTCAGCTTCTCCCTCGTCGGATTCTCAGGTCCTGTGGCGACTTCTGAAGTTCCAGTCCCCAAAGCCCTGCTTTTATGCAGCACACCCCCATTCACTCAGCCTACCTGTCAATCAAACATGCTAAGTGGTGATCCAGTCGGCTCACCACTTGGGCCAATCACACAAGAGTGCAACTTGAGTTACCAAGGTAACTTAGTCCAGGGTGCCTAAACCCCCTCCCACACCTCCTGTGGTACCCAGACAGAGTGGCACCACTTTTGGAGGCTTCTGTAGAGAAGCCCGCCAAAAAGTGGAACAAAGGGCTCGACTTGGGTTGGATTCACAGAAGAGAACACAAACGCCATTTTTGAATCGAGTCCTGGCAAAAAATACCAACCGGCGAATTAATATTAAATAAATAAACCGGCAGTATGTTCGAGGCTACGAGCATTAAATAATTAAAATTGGTAGCCTCAAACAATGGGAAAATCCCATAGGGATATATTTGTGGTCGAACATAAAAAGTAGTTTCTACTGCCACCAGCCAAAACTCGATCAGTGAGGGATGGAGACGTGCCCCCTCGACTAACAGACCCCGGGGCAATTCAATTGCCCCGACCAGTACGTCTACAATATGATGGTTTGTACTGGTTTCTGTTCATAATTTGGGACTAGTAAAGCCAATGGTGACTTTACATGCCCTGGGAGACAGTAGTCAGTTCCAGGGTATGGAGTCTATGGTGGGGTGTCACTATGACACCCCTGTGTTACTGCACGGAGGGTGCTGTGTAACATACATAAAAAAACACATGAGACCTTATGGAGTAAAGGACCTCATAGCCCATAAAAAACATTAACAGTTAAAGGAACACCATAAATCATGTCCAAGAGTGGGAGAAAAAGAGTCTCACTCTTGGCAGGAGAAAAAAACAAACTCCAGAAATCCTGCAAAGCTGCTGGGGGACTCACTAGGTTAAGAAATTCAGCCTAAAGAGAGAATTCTCCTTAACACAAACGACATACGAACAGACCCAAATTAACTGCTGCACAAGTCATCAGCAATTACAGCAACAACCCAACTTGCAGAGGACCACCAATTACACGAATACAGCTGGAGATCCTAACAAATTGAATATGATGGGGAAAAGAAACACAGTAGAATCCAAGACGAGATGACACTTTGTAAATTCTCAAGAATGAACAAAAAATAAGAAACTTTGAAAACCCTCACACTCTTACATAAATGTCATGAATTTCCACACGCAAAGGATGACCTGTGCAGAAGCAGTATTTTAAATATTTTCAATGAAGTACATCAATTAGAAGATATTTCATCTGCTGATATTGATCAGGTTGAATTTCTATCAGTGGTACGTTTATGGATCACATCAGGCTTAGTGATGAACAGAATTTGGAAGGCTAAAATGATCCTGTTTGAAATGGGCTTCCTATTAGCCCAGGATCCGGAACATTTAGGACAGCAGTCCATTGAACACAGGTTTGAGGAAAATCAGATCCAACCAAAACAAAAGATTCAACAAAACTACAATTGTGCATTCTGTGATCACTCCCAACAATTATAACCATTACTAGATGTACACAAATCCACTGCCACTCTACTAAACTGGAACACTAGAGGGAATAGTCACCTGCAATCAATCCCAAACAAAGATCTCAATTTGACATTATAGCACTCTGGGAAACATGGATGATAAATCCACCAATATGTGATGACCATGAAATCTCCTTGATACCAGCAATACCTGCAACTAAGGGTAGACCTATGGCGGGACTACTAGTAGCAGTTAAAATAAGTGCAGGATTTGTGCTGCAACCTTGGATGTCACCAAACAAGTTCTTACAGCTGGTTAAAATCTCAAATGGAAAGCAAGATCTGGCATTGATCATTCTGTACAAAAACCCAGCAGCAATTGCCGATAATGTTTTCTACAAAGAACTGTCAACCTTAATGGAAACATTAGCCGAAACAGATAACATCATGTCAACGATAATAGTGTGCAATTTCAACCTTAAAAGCATGAATACTGCTGAAAAGACTGACTTTCAAGGTATCAAATGTTTGAAAAACTTTATGGAAGATAGATGTTACTGAATGACTAATGGTTCATTGCCTGAAGATATTCCACCCCAACCAACATAGGAGAGAGGAAAATCGAAAAGCATCATCGACTACATATTCCTCTCAGAAAATCCTTTTATGGGAGGGACAAAATTTGAAATTCTAAAAGAGGTTACTAGTGATCACCATATGCTAACTTTAACTTGGCCTTGGGGTGATCCTCTAATCAATCGACACAAACGGATGCCAAGGAACTTAGTCATCAATAATGCAAAAACTTGTTTCTGGTGGCCACCTGACAAACTACAATTGCTGGTAGCGGCAATACAAAATCAACAAGCTAACATAGGCTGCAAGTCCTATGTAGGCACACTAGATCCATTTAGAACCAAGAAACAAATTCATCTGCAAAATTCCCAAACAAAGACCAATTGCCACACCTATGATCCCCAACTTCAACAAATGAAAATAAACAAGAGGAAGGCACTGAGAGCTGTCAATAGATTGCTGATTGAGGAAAGGAAAAAAAAAACTAGACAATCCATCAAATGTAAATATAAGAATTGGAAGTGTTCGTATAAGGCAAACTGTTCCAAAAGGACAGTGGAACATTCATGTCTTCAATTGCGGGGAAGAACAGCTCACAACTCTGGTTGATTTTGAATGAAACATCAGATCAAAAGCAAGAAGACTCGCAACTGAATGGTGTTTCTGAAATTAACTGGATAACACATTTTTCCACACTATACATGGATGAAAAATTCAAAACTTACAACAATATTATACAACTAGATTCAGCATGGAAGTTACTCTGCTCAGAAGAGATCATTGAAGAATTCATTACCAAATCCTCAAGTTCCCGGGCAGCAGGCCCTGATGGCCTTACAAACTTTTTGTTAAAGAAACATCCTAAGCAATGGGCCATTATATTGAATGCTATTTTCCAACATATTCTACAAATTCAAAAGATCCCAGACTCATTGTGAACATCCTTAATAATTCCCATCTTCAAAAAGGGCGACCGAGGATTGCCTTCTAATTACTGCCCCATCACTCTCCTCGACATGCCAGGTAAAATCTTTGCGCGCTTGGTGTTGCTTGACTTTAATCAATGGATGGATGAGTTCAAACAACGGGACCTGAATCAAACAGGTTTTGTTGCAGGTATCGGGATGGCAGTAAACCTTCTCACTCTGAATGCACTGAAAAAACAAGCACACAATACAAAAGTTCCGATCTATTTTGCCTTTATCGACTTGAAGGCTGCCTTTCACTCAGTGTCGAGGGTTAAATTAATAGACAAACTTATTGAAGCACATTGTCCATCAAGCTTGGTAGATATTATTTATCAGCTACATTCTTGTACATCAGTTCAAATTAGACTTTCTATGGCTGGCCTTCTATCATCAGCAATATGCATTGCAAGAGGGCTGAAGCAAGGCTGCACACTTGCTGCAGCCCTCTTTAACTTCGTCATCCATAATGTAAGATTCTCTTTTATGAACATTGTCTCCAATTCACCTAAAATGAACAATGTCATGGTACATGCTCTCTGGTACGCTGACGATCTAGTCTTAATTTCTAAAACTCCATCTGGGCTTCAGCAATTAATCTCTGCACTGTCCCAGTACTTTGATGAAAATGAACTTGTTATTAACATAGAGAAATCTCAGGTAGTTATGTATGCACCTAAATATACAGCAAGGAACAAAATGGAGCGGAAAGTTAAAAATGTTAATCTTGCAATTGTGCCGAACTATATCTACTTGGATCTGGCTTTCGATGGCCATCCTGTTGCATAATCACAGTCTGGTTGCCCTAAGTTACCTGGGGGCATCCAGATGTGGACTCCCTGCTCACTATGCTCAGAGAGGCACAGCTTCACCTCACCGATGAGGCCCAACAAGGCTGAAACACGTGTATGGGATTGCTGTCGGTACTCTTGTTCAGAGAGGAATTGCCATAGCATTTCGGTGCTGGACTGGGCGGGACAAAGACTGATATGCAAATGGATATTTCCCATCTGTGAAAGGTACAGTGAGCAAAATGCGTGTGCTGCAAACTCTCATCTCATAACAGGTTATCATGCTATGTTCTTTGTGGAGAGAAGCGCCTGCTACCTTTTTTGAAACAATCACAAAAGACAATCATTTTTTTTTATTTAGAATGATATAGTTTATACGTAAACTTTTCATTTCAATTGCATAAGATCTTTTACATTATTTACATATTAGAACACAATGACATATCCTCTGAAAAGCAACAGGGGCCAAGAGACACAAAGAATTACTTTAGGCAATTTGTGTAAGCTCCAAGATATTGTCCAGGAATTTTACAACTGTGTATATCAGCTTATTGTTTTTGCCTTGGAGGAGTTTTAGCCATCTTGAATCGCCTTGTTCTTGTTGTTCTGAGATCTTGAATAGATCTCCAAAGAGGGTTCTCTTGTCCGCTAGTGCAGGGCATGTCATGATTAAATGCATGAGAGACTCTGTCATTTCTTTATTCTTACAAAAGCGGCAAAGGTTTTCCTCATTTGTTATATTTCGAATTTGAGATAGTCTTTGTCTAGTAGGGAGGATGTTTAGTCGTAGTTTCATGAAGATGGTTCGAATGACTGGGTCTGGAAAAAGTTCCAAATAATGTGGGAGTTCATTCAGTGCTCGTATGTCAATTGGGCATTGTAAGTTCATTGAGTATGCTGCCTTTTCTGCTATTGTTCTAGAGCAATCATTGCGCTGAAGTTTGATCTTTGCAACCTGTGGTCGGTTTATCAACATTTCCTTCGCAATTTCTTCTTTTGTCAGTTGGTTAAGCAGCTCATTCTTCCCTGCTTTCAAGCTGGTATTATGCATTGCTTGTGGGGTTATTTTAAGTATCTGCATCGCTGGAACTGTGTCTTCATTTATGATCTTACGAAGGAGATCAAACTGCTTCCAGCGTACTATTGAGGCACGTGATTGTAGGGCTACCTCAAAACGTATTCTGGGCATCGGGTAGTTCCTTAGAAGCTGGAAGATTTTGCGCCAGAACAATGCCTCTAGCTTTTGCCAGTTTATTTTATTGGCAATAATCATGGCATCGCTACCATAAGTGATGATTGAAATTACCTTTTGGCGGTAAAACGCTATGATCAGTTTTGCAGAGAACGTCCCATAGCGTCTATGCAGCATCACACCCTGCCCTGCCAGCAGTTGGATTTTTCCTTCAAGACTGGTCACCCAGGCTGTTTCTTCCTTTTGTTGGTTTAATAATACACCAAGATATTTGAACGAGGTAACCGTGTTCAGCACTTTGGTGTCCAGTGTGAAATTTGGTCTGTTTTGGCAAGACGACTTATGATAATTGGTTAATCCCATGATTTTTTTTTTTTTAAATATTTATCTGAAGTTCGTTATTGGTCATGTATGATTCTGTCATACGTAAATTCTCCTGTAGTCCAGATGGAGTTTTATCAAGGAGTACGATGTCGTCAGCATACATCAAGTATGGAATCGGAATTGAATTTATCTTTGGTGGATTGAGATTTGCAGTGTCGATGTTCAGGGAGTAATCAGCAGTATACAGATTATACAGGGTCGCTGCTAAAGGGCAACCCTGTTTTAGGCCGTTCCAGGTACTTATCGCCTCTGTAGTTGTACCTTCTTTTGTTAATCTAATCGAAACTGTTGTGTTGGAATATAATAGTTTGATACGTTCGCTAATTTCCAGTGGCCAATTCCATTTAGCAAGTTTTTCCACAGGATGGACCTGTTTTTGGCATCGAAGGCCAGATGTAAGTCTATGAACGCTGCATAAATTGGCACGTTGTTTCTTATGGCTTGGTGTTTTAACAAGTTTAAAATTAGAAGGTTTACATTAGTTCCTACGTTTGGGGTAAAGCCTGTTTGTCGACTGTCCAAACGGTTAGAAGCTTTCGCCCATATGGTCAATTTTCATAGCAGATATGATGCAAACAATTTTCCCAATGGATCTAGCAAGGCAATAGGTCTGAATTTGGCCGGATTGTCCCTGTCGCCCTGTTTATAAATTGGAATCAGTACCGCTTTGGTCCAAGTAGTTGGTAGTAACCTGACTATATTTATTAATGTTAATATGAGATCCATTAGGTTCGCCCAGGTCTCCGGATCACGCTTCAGGACAGCATTAGATAACCCATCAGGTCCAGGGGCTCTGGAAGAATTTAGTTTGCCAATCATTCCTGCAAATATATGCTTTTCCCAGGAGATGGTCCATTGATTGGAGATTGTTGCTATCTTAATATTTTCGTCGCTATTCCACGATTTGTAGAGATTAGAAACATGTGTGATCCAATTCTTTTCAGTGACATTAGATACCATTGCTTGTTGCTGCTGGGGATTGTTATTTAGCAGATCCCATAGAGATCTCAAGTTCTTATTTTTGAGTGTTTGTAACATAGCTTCGGCATCCGTTTGCTGCAGGGCCATCGCGTTTGATTTGTTCCAATTTCTGTATGCGTCTTTTGCTTTCCGGATATTTTCCAGGTTTCTCGGGTTTGGATCTTTTCTCCATTTATGCAGGTTTTGGCGCAACAATGTTCTTTTTTTTACTATTTCTTGGTTGTAGTAGTGTTGGTAGATCGATTTCCCTTTGGGAGGTTTGTTTATTTGGAAAGGGAGAAGGACCCAATCATAATTTATTTTCTGATCATCTGGGAGTGGCGTTTGTTGGAAAACCTGCGGAATGGTGGCCAACAGATCTTTGCTGATTCTTAATCTGGTGTTCCCACCCACAATTTCGATCCGGGGAGGCGGGGGCCATGGTGCGGGCTCTTCCTCTCCCGCAAATGCTATTGAGAGGATCGAGTGATCACTCTGATTAGTAGATATTATTTGGAATTCCAATAATATGCTGGTTATGGCTGGCGATAAATATATGTATTCGATGATGGTTGTAGAATGTCGACCAGTCCAAGTCAGACAATCATTAAAAACAAGCTTACTTCTGCTATATCTCAGACTAAACTAATCTTATATAAATGTGTTACATTTTCTATCTAGCCAGCAAACATCTCCTGGTACCAAAAGATTACTCCTACACTGTAATATGGGTTAGAAGCAACTACCATTATGAAATGCAACTTTTTGAACAAACTTGAGGCCAAATATTGGTGTGCAATTCTAAATGTCCCACAGTGCATTCCGGGTTCTTGGTTGAGATACGAGTTAGGACTCACCTCTCTGCAAGCCAAATATCAATGGGAACTTTGTGCCCTATTTTGCAAATGCCTGACCTATTCCAAATTTGACTCCCTACTAACAATACTTGCCAACTATATGTTCACTTCTAAACATCACTTTGCACAAGGGTAGTATAACTATGTTGTGGAAATAATGGCAACTGCTGACATTAACCTGGAAACTTTGATCAATGACCCAACAAAAGCTAAAAATAAAAGATATTCCTACAAGATTGGATTAACACACGATCGACTTGCTTAACCTATGAACATTTTGACCAGCGTCTTTTTGGTGAAAAGAAAATGGGGTCCATTGAACCGTACTTGTGTAAGGCCCCGAATCCCCAAATACTGTCTGCTATATTTCGGTTACAATTGAGTTTATGGCCAACCCGTGACCTAATGGCCCAAAGGAAACTGATCAGTCACAATGACATTTTTTGCGGATTCTGTGTTAATGTACCACACAAAGAAACATTAGAACATCTGATCATAGATTGCATAGCACTATCTGTGGAGAGAAACAAATTCTTTGCCGAAAAACATGGTCACAATTGCAAGCATCCCACCAGAACTCAGGTGGGCTACAATAGTCGCAACACCCAACATGAGCATACGCATAGCAACAACTTACTTTCTCAATGCTTTGCAACTACCAGATGGTTATAAATGTTGCTGATCTGTTATTAATTTAGAATTTGAAAAATCATATTAGACTTGAAATTCTAGCCATACAACTAAGCTTCTAAAAGTCTTTGCTTGATTTGTCATGTTGTATATTTTTATGTTCCTTTGCTGATATGTTGTTTCTTCTTCATCTTCATGTCTTTAATTACGTTTTCTAACCATTATTTTTCAAGTATGTTCACAAATATGCTTGCACATGTTATTTGTCTGAAATCATGTTTTGGTTGTTTGAAACCTTGTTCTAAATTTGGATCTAACTCATCTTTGTAAACAATGAATTAATCATTAAATAGATTTTATGAATTTGATATAAAAAATATTGTAAAGTTGAGAAATCAGCTAAATCAATAAAATAAATCTCTAGTGCCAGTGACTTTTGCAATACATCAAAGTGTATTGATTCAGAGGGCCTGATTTATCAAAAACAAATCACAAAGTTATGTTCCTCTTATAACTACTCAATTCAGGTGATTCCACCTGGATCCCCCTCAGCCGAGCTCAGGTCTCTTTTTATACCACAATTGTTACTTTAAATCCTCTTCTTCTGGGCTCAGATCCCCTTATCCAAAATTCAGAGAAATGTATTTCTCGGGTGACTCACGGTTCACCTGGATCCCCTGCTTCACCTCAGATCCTTCTTCCTCTTCCTTCTTCCTCTTACACAATTAGTCTCCCTCTTAAACAATTAGCCTCCCTCTGCTGGACTCAGACCAATTGCAGTTCATATTAGCTATTGAATACTTTTGAATGTGCACAGGGTTTAGCTTGACCCATTGCAGGACCATTTTGATTTCATAATTCACAATTTACATTTGCCACCTCACAGTTGGATACCTAACAGAGACCTTCCAATAAGCAACCATGTGGTGCTGGACCACTCTGTCTATGGAATCTATCTTGGCTTCAAAAGTTCAGTCACTCCTTCGATGTTAAATTACATTTGTGTTGCTCATCACATACGCTTCACACACTGCTCTCTTTTCATTTCTTCATACAATGATGCTGCTTGCAACCTTGTTTCTAACACAGACTAGCCTGCTATCCTTCTCCCAAACTCACTGGATCTGCTGACTTCACTGGCGCTGCTCTGTTGTAGGAGCCAAGGACAGTACCACAGTGGGAAACACTCCTCCCTGCCTTGGTACCTCCAACACCAATGCACATTTCTTCAGCTTTAATTCCAGTTTTTATGTTTTGTATTCTCAAAAGCTCATGAAAGTAGCATTTTTTTTTCTCCAAAAAGGTCAAAGACACTTCTTTCCTTGCAACCCTCCCTCATATTGCCATCTTTCTCCTCGTATTAATCTGGCATCTTGGAACTGCTGCTTCCTCATGTGTTTTGCATTTCTCAGAACGTGATTTTGGGCTCTGCCTTTTATCCATGTGTGGGGAACTGTGATGAAAGAAGTCATGTTTGTGTAATTATCAGTAATTGCCTGACTCTGCCTGACCATTGTGTTTGGACATGTCAGGTATACGGCTCGGGTGTTAGTCCATTTTCACTCACAGTGAGCTGCCCATGAGAAAGTGTTTGTGTCATAAATGGGGGGGGGTGAGTTAAACGTATCCTACCTGGTAGGATGGAGAAAAGGTGTTACAGGGAAGGGGATGCCACGTTTCACCATCCAGTGTCCCACTCCATCTCCTCGAAGACCCCTCATCCAGGTGATCCTCCCGGACTGGTCCACCCCCAGGAACAGGATCAAAAAGCGATGGCCGCATCCTGGCCACTTGGATGACAGATCCCTGGGGACTGCGGTCCCTTTGCTTCAGATTGTGGATATGCAGTGGAGAGCACTTAAAGATGAAAAGGAGCTATGGGAAAAGAGGTGATGTGCCTCTCGCCCATAGATTTGCTGTGGAGAAAGGAGTTTTTGGGGAAGGCAGCGATGACTGTTGAGCTGCTTCATGCTGCTCTGTATTAACTACATTCCCCGTCACACACTTTTCTGTGACAAATCGCAGAAGAGCTCTAGGAGGAATGGATTATACCAAATCTCTGGGAACAGATGAGCACATTTGTAGGGACTTGTATAGTTTGCAGTGAATTTAATCCTGGAAACACCATGAAGACGGTAAGAGAAGTTTTGCCCCGGCCTTCGGGCCATTTCGGGAGCTCCATATTGATTTTGTAGATATGGTACAACGGTGTAATCATTTTCGATACCTTATTCTAGTAGTCTGCCCATTTTCCCAATGGTTCGTAGTTGGTTCTATGTACACCCTGATGCTACCTCGGCAGCAAAATTCTTGGTGAGGGAGTGATTTCGAAGGTGGGGAATTTGTGAGGTCCTAAATTCTGATAATGGGACCCACTTCTTTAATGTCTTGTTTTCAGAAATCACATCACTATTGGGGATCAAGCACACATTGTGGTCTGTGTACCACCATCAGGCCAAAGAAATTGTGTAGCATGTGAATGTAGTTCTTAAAATTTGTTTGTCAAAATTGTGTAGTGATTTAAGGAAGAACTGGATGTACTGCTTGCCGTTGGTTTTATTTGAGAAATTGGCCAGGAAAGGAGCACCATCTCAGTACACATGAGATTGTGACTTGGCATAGGTTACACACATCACTCTCACATGCATGCACAGCATCAGATCCACACAAGTCATCAGAGATTCTTGGTGAGGAGTTTAGAGAATACCTTAGGGCTTTAACCAAGAGTATCAGACTTGTATCTTCACAGGTTGTGTTCTTTCATCAACAGTCAATGGGAGAAAACCTCAAGGAACTGAAGATCTACACCAGCCACAGTTGCTCCTTGAGGCCCTGATTTATGTCCATTTCTTCATCAAACGCTGGAATGAGTTGCATTTCCATGGGCCACACTGAGTGATTTTCATCACTCCGACTGCTGTGAAGGTGGAGAGCAACAAGAGCTGGATTCACATCAGTGACTTACAAAGAGATTCTGGTGCCCTCCACTGGCACAGGAGCAAGAGCAGGCACACAGTTAAGTATGCCCTAAGGATGCAACGTTTGTTCCAGTAGAAAAGAGGGGGAGCGAACGTGAACTAGAGACTGTTATGGTAAATAAAAAGAAGAAACCTTGGATTTAAAATGTATACTTGGATTTTGGATTTTATGTTTTCATTGCTTTTTTTTGTTATTTGTTTAGGTGTGACAGACAATGGGCCTCATTACAACCTTTCCGGTCCAGTAACAATTGTAACAACAGTGCCGGTAAGCCACTGTTGTTACCGCCTGGCAAAGAACATGTTTGCGGGAAGAACAGCACCCACTCCCGATTTTCATGGTAGCACCGGCACTGTTATTGACAGTGCCGGTGCTACCGTCATCCCCATTGTTATTGAGTCCTATGGGACTCAAATGGGACTGGAGATTAATGATTTTCCCACGCCTAACTTTTAGGAACACCAGGGTTGTAATCCCCCAGTGTTTCTGTGAAGCCAGGCGCCAGAAAAAATCACAACTCCGGCAGCAGCCTGCTGGTTTTACCGGCACTGCTACCGCCAGAGTTGTAATGAGGCCCAATATGAATGTGAATACTTTTAACTTGTCTAGTAATCCTTCAAATCCTGCATGATTGATGGGAACACTATGAATGTCTCCAAAGAAGTAAAAACCCTGGGTGTCTGCCTGGACTCAGCACTAACCTTAACCAGCAGATTAATGCCACTGCATCTGTAGCAGCATAAATCTCCAAACTCATCAACACTTGCAGACCTTTCCTGACAACAGACAGTTGCATTACACTTGCCAGAGCTCTTATCCTATCCAGGACAGACTATTGCAATGCCCTCTACGCAGGTTCAAACAATCGCAACATCAAAAAACTTCAGGTGATTCAAAATAATGCTCAAAGAGCAGCTCTTAACATCCCGCCCCAAAAAAACCACATCTTCGCGGCCAGAACCTGATAGTGGGCTGAACTGTGTTAGACTCAAAGTTGCAGTGGCAACATTAAGATGATTAAGAGCCAGAGGTCTTTTGTGACCAAACTTGTTCCCAGTAATTGAGTGGTCCAGCGCCACATGGGCGCTCATTCAAAGGGCTCTGGCTGGTACCCCTCTCCTAAACCAGGACAGTATTTAACTGAAACTACAAGTACCAAGAGGCCATAGAGAAGGCAGGCGTGAGGTGTCAAGGTGGTCATACAAGGGTAATGGCAAACCCCTTGTACAATAAGAAAGTCCTTGAAACGTTGTAGAAATTGTAAACTGTGGAAATTGTGAACCCGACTGAGGAAATTGTGAAACTGGCATTTACATTGGGCTAAGGGGAACGCCGTTCAAACTGTGATATTGTGAAGCATGCACTTGCTATAGAATTACAGAGTGACCCAGTGAGACATTATATCCCTTTGGAAGCCTCTGTTTGAATTGGCAAGTACTTTGAAAGACTAAAAGGATCAGAGCCCGGCTGTGGGGGATCCTAGGATTAATAACAATCACCCCACGTGAAGGTTATCAGAAGAAACTGTTTGTTGTTTTGGCATATCAGGCCCTCTAAAGAAAGAGACTTGCATGAGAAGATACTTGAATGCAGAAGGCCCTGATATAGAGAAAAGGAATGGTAAACCCATGCCAGAGAAATCCAGGAATGTGCTGTGCTCAAGATTCTCACCTTGTCCTGTGCTAAAAACGTGGGGAAGGGAGACACCAGCCAAAACATCCTGACTATCATTTGGTGAACACTTCTTTCTTTTATTGTGAAACATTATCTTACTACAGAGTGCTGCGGGGATTACATAGTATCCCCTGTGTCTAAATACTCACGTGGCAGTCAAATTCCACCCTTTCCTATTGAAATGGCCGGTGGCAGCAGTTTTATAATGAACTAACATGATTTTCCCCGACCACAAACACAGCGAGAGCCATGTTTTTCAATATGGCGCCTGAGACCCCTCTGTAAAAACAGATCCCAGTCTTCTTTTTTCGCTGTTTCTTTTTGGCAAGGTCCTTCTGGTGTTTGTCTCTGTGCGCCAAATTAGGTTTGGTCCCTTTGTTCCTATGCCGTTGGTGGGCTTCATGGCTGAAGACCGCCTCTGGCGTCTGAGTGTCTGGGGTGGCCAGGAAGTGAAGGAGGTACCCGAAACTCCCTGTGCTTGGTCTCCTAGGAGACCCAAATGTACTCTAGCATGATTGGCTTGCTGACTGTCCGGCAACGACAGCCACCCTGCTGGGTGAGTGACAGCTAGGCTGGAATCAATGTGAGAAAACTGTTTAAAAGGCGAGTCTTTAGGATTGGAAGGCAGAGTCGAACACTGGAACAAAAGAACCGAAGAAGAGTTGGAAGAAGGCGACTACTGCAACTCCTAGACTGTTGGTTTGCCCGGTGAAGCCCTGCCACAGGTCCAAATCACCACAGCTCCCTTCGATAGAGAAGCTCAATTTACATTTACCTTTACATTTATTTATTTATACCACCCACAATTGACTCGCAGGCATGATGGCGCAACAAGACATACAACAAAAAAAGTCAAACAGTAACGCAAATAAACGCAAAAAAGAACTGATAATGTCAATAATAACGAAGAATAAAGTGCTAGAAAAGAAACAGTCAAAGTGACCAAATCATACAGTTCAATTCAAAACAATATTCTACTTATACTGTGATAAATGGTTGAATCTGGCAATTCTATTTAAAAATGTAGGTAAACTACTCAGTCCACATCCCACCACTATACAATCTGTGTTATCCACATTACACCAGTTCTCATTATGGATTCTCCAAATGACTCTAACGTCTGAGTGTCTGATACAGTTAGGAGCCACTTTTATATTAAGACAGGTTTCTCTATGTTGGTTATTATAATATTTATAGAATCCAGTATAAAGCTCCTTAAAATGGGATCGATGATTTTTGCCATTATTGTTTTTTTTAATTTGTGGATCCCTGTGGCATGTGGAGATCAGTGGTACCATAGGCTTGATGGTTGGAAGGGCACCCTCTCATGGAGCTTCCGGCCCAGGACTAATAGCAGAGGATACTACTTTCATCTGTGAGTTCGTCACTTGATGAGTGGCAACTAGGGGCACTGTTTGAGTTCCTTGATGATATCCAGGATGGCCAAGGGGCTTTCCAATCCCATTGCAGTCGTCATTTAAAGGATTTTGAGGGATAAACAGCCAAGATTCAGATACTTTCCGCTCAACTATCATTAAACAGGAATGGAGGTCCTCAAAGTTGTGACATGTCCCAAGGCCCTGCAACAACTGATCATTATAGACAGGCCAGTTAGGGAGATCCTTAGGAAAATCTGTACCACTACTGGAGATTTCTGGCATTATATTAATGTGCTGTCCACTAGGAGACACAGGTGGTTGGGACAGTTCAGAGAAATGGGGCAGTACAGGAGGAAAACACTGTGAGGGAGAGACAGTGGCTCTGAGAACGTTGTTAATATCACTATTGAGATGTTTATTGCTCCATAGCAGCTCTGAAAGAAGACACTGTTCCTTTTGAAGCATCTCTCTTCTCTTAGCACTTAAGGCTAAAACCTCTGAAAAACGCTTGCCACTCCCTTGATATTCCTTCGATTGCAAAAGTGAGTAATATGCAAATTGGACTACCCCTTCAAGGAAGACTTCTTCCTTTGAGTTGGTGGGACCAATCAATTCGTAAACCACCTGGATACCATTCTTTAGGGTGGTTAGAATTAACCAGGGAGAGGGACACCAGCTTGTGTGCTTGAACTACCGCTACTGTAACTGAAGTGACTCCATTTTGTTTGCGGGTAAATCGTGGCGGGTATGTTGTGTAAGTTTCAATGTCAATGCAGATTTATTTTATTGATCTAAACTGACCTCTATGGGACACGTGCAGTTTCTACATGACACCAGGACATCAAAAAACACAACCGAAATGTGCAAACTTTAAGAGGATCTCGTGGGTACAGCCCAAATTACCCTGGGTGCTATGTTAGACCCTGGCATAGTGGAATATCTGGTGTGTCACTTGAAACACAATGATATGCCCATTGATTTGGAAAACTGTGCTGAAAAATCACCAGTTGGTCCAATATGTTTGCAGAATTTTGTCTGGGTGGGCAGCTGACCTCTATCACTGGGTGCAGTTCATTGGCTATTGTAGGGCAAAAGAAACACAGAAACATTGTTACATGATGTGTAAGATGTATATAGGAGTAATGTTGAAAGAATTGGCAGATATAGCAATGGAAATTTAAAACACACAACATTTGAGCTGAAAAAGACAGAATAATATTTTCATGCTTACCTGAGACAGATACGTCGTTATGTTTAAATTATGGACACTGGAGGGGGAGCGCATCAAACATTGATAGGAAGCGCTCACATCATATTTTAAGAAAAATAGCAGGAAGGAAGGATATGTGTTGGGATGCACTTACAGCGTCCCAGACAGGTAAAAAGGTTCAGGCTGAGAAAAACCCATTAGCACAAAGAACAATGTGAACAGGTTGAGTTTTGCGTGGCAGAAGGTTGTAGTTAGGTTTTGACACCCAGTAGATACCCACACATAGCGACACAGGAGGAGCAACACATTTATTGATGTTACATTTGCACAGGTCGTAGATAGGGCACCGTCATAAAACCTGTGTTTAGCTGTAGCATATGAAGTTATGTTCTTTAGTGAGGTATGAAAGAGAGCTGGAGTAAGGGGAAGATGGACTTAGAAAGGTATTGTGGTAAGAGTGAAGTCAGCGTTTCGACATCGCAGGAGTGCTGCCATATTGGATTTGAAGGTCTAGTACACAAAGGGCCTCATGACGAGTTTGGCGGTCTGAAAATAAAGGTGCTAGTAGCAACGTACCTGCACCCTTTCCCGACCGCAAACTATAAGTATGCTTGTAGGGGCTTGAACTAGGTCAGGCCTGCCAGTAGTTTTGGCCCCTCCCGGCAGGCTTTTTACTGAAGCACTGGCACCGTTACAAATGGTGACGGTGCTTCAGGTTTCCCGTTCCTATGGAACTCATTTGGAATGGGAAATAACCTTACTGCCGCAACGGGGAGTCAGGCACTGGTAACAGTGTTACGAGGTTACCGTCAACCTCGTAATGAGGGCCAATGTGTGAATTAAAGGCCTTGATGTCGAGCAGCAGATCTTTTTATCTTACTCTGAAGGCAAATCCTTTTTCGATCCCTCATGAAAGAAGCCGAGGTCAGACGCAATTTCGGTGCACAGATGCACACTAATTGTATCCAAGTTCAGAGCCTGAAAGATGTGGAAACGGAATGTTAGCTGTGGGGAGGGCCAATAGGAATCCGCCCTTCGAAGGACAAATTCATGAGAATAGGGCACAAGGTTTTGTGATGCCAATAAGCCAAGCGCCGATTAAGAGCACTACTGCCCTCACCGAAGGAGCATCACCCCGTTTGAACTACAAGTAGACGCATAGCCAAAGCAAATAAATCCCTGAAATTCAGACTCAAGAGCGCTGGGGCTCTAAGGAAAAAAAGGGGGATCCATGCCTGGAACGTTCTGTGATTAGGACAAGAAAGAAAAGAGGTGATGCAAGTAAATTCAGTACAAGGTCGGAAGGGCAGCTTGTGTGCGCCACAGTGTCTGGTATAATGAGAAGGCCCATTGTCTTATCAAAGCAGAGTTGGCCTCACCAGTTTGTTTTGAATGTGTCTGGGTCGGAGGGGTGCACATCACGAACGGTCAGAATGTATTAGTGTATCTGTCGGCCAATCATATGCCAGGAGTCAATAGTGATGATGTAGTGGGTCGCGTGGAAAGGGGAATGGGTTTAGATGAGGTGTGGCAATCGGTCTAGGGAATAAAGGGGGGCATTAGCATGTTCGATGGGCGTAGTTAGGTTCTACGGGACTATCTGAGACCTTTTTGCATGTAATAAAACCTTGTTTTCCCTTGCAAAGCCGTGTGGTGGTTCATTGGCCTGTTGGAATATTTTAATCACACAGGTTTTGGTTCAAGTCTTTCTTTACCTATAAATTAACACCCCATTGGGAAAACTGCCACTGAACTCTGACCTTGCTGCATTAACTATAAATAATGGAATCTTACCCTCTTGCATTTACTACGAATAACATGCTCTTGTCCCCCTGAATTAACTGGGAATAATGGCATTGTGCTGTGCTGCATGGACTGGGAATAATGAGATCATGCCGTCCTGCATTAACTGTGAATAACAGGGCCTTGCCCTCCTGCATTAACTGGGAATGGCGTGATATTGCTCTCCAGCTTTGTATGGAATAACAGCATTTTGCCCTGCTGCATTATTGGGATCATTAGAAGTGCCCCCTTAATGGCCAGTTAAAGAGTTTGTAAATACTAACAAGTCTCACAAATGTTTCTGGCTGAAAGTTTTATCAAATCCATCATTTGCCCCAATGCAGGAATAAGATAAAGGGGTTCAGAGGCCAGCACATGACTCGCCCAGGCCCTGCTGCCTCAACCTGCAGACCCTTTCAGAAGAAGTCTGCTCCACTGCAGTAAGAATTAAGACTCACACACAGCTTGGCAGCTGCAAACTGGTATATAAGTCCTGCAATATACAGATATCTCTTTATTAGGGTGAATATGGTGACCAATGAACACAGAAGAGTCCATTATTCATTAAAAGGGCTTCTTACTGAATCACTATAAGACATGTTTAAGAATCAAAATTGTGGCTATTATGATGTTCCCATAATGCTCTTTGCTTTTATGCAAATCGCTAGGATTGGGTTCTATCTGTCGGCATCCTGGCCGGGGCCACGCCCCTTGGCCCCGCCCCCTCCTCACATCCCCACCCCCGCAAAGAGGTGACTGTTTCCTAATTCCATTTCCAGCACTGATTCGCCCCTCATGTTCTCTCCGCTGAACCCCCTTTACCTTGCAGCTGCAGCAGGAAGCACTTGAGTCTCGTTTCCACCTCTTCAGGATGGAGCTCCGGGTCTTCATTCCACATGAGCAGAGTGTAATCCCCCGCCTGCTCCGGGGTGATGCGGGACAGCTCCAGGCTCCCGCCGGGGAGGACTCTGCAGTCGGGCATGTCCTTGCACGGAGTGACGCTGCTCGGGATCCACGCTGCAGCCACAAGCCTGAAGCCTCTCCTCCTCCTCCAGTTAAAGTGACACCCCCCATCATGGCAGAAGGCCCGCTCCGAGTCTGTGACCTGCAGCAGGGCCAAGCCCCCGGGGGCCGCATATACAGCTGTGATTCCATTACACTCCTCTTCTGCAGAGGAGGGACCTTCAGGAGACACAGAGAGGGAAAGAGAAGGAGAAACACATCAGACGTCACGTGATTACAATCCCTATCCCTGAAATGTGTCTGTCCTTGAGCAGCAGCAGAGGAAGACTTCAGGACTGAACAGAGAATGTTATCATGAATAGCCCCAGGACTGCAGCCGCACACACGTGCACACATGTCACTATTTACATGTCACTGGAAGGGCACAGCGGGTAATAGGGGTGCTGAGAGGCTGAAGCCAGCCCCATTGCCTGAGCAGCCACAGCTTCCCTCCCTGGCTCCCATCCATGCCTCTATCCACTGAGGGCCAGCCTCTGAAAGATGCAATTATTAGCTTAATGCCTTGGGTGGCACAGCGCCCCCTGAGGCAGGAGGGTGTATGGCCAGGAGGGCAGAGCAAACAAGACCGACTCTAGCACAACAATATCCCAAAATCACGAGCATCCATAGCATCATTCATTCATACATCAGTGCTACTTGGCATCCACCTGTAATGCTCCCCCTTAAGGCCAGTGGTGGAAGTGCAGAAAAGGAACTAGTGGTACTCTGCAGCCAAGAAGCAGGGATTGGGATGGCAGGAGCAGTGGGAGTGAGGTGGGCAGGGGATTAACCTATGGCTTGCCATCCTCATTCATACATCAGTGCTACTTGGCATCCACCTGTAATGCCCCCCCTTGAGGCCAGTGCTGGAAGTGCAGAAAGGGAACTACGGGTACTCTGCGGCCAAGAAGCAGGGAGTGGGATGGCTGGAGTGATGGGGGAGAGTTGGTGGAGCGTGAGGACAGGACGGGTCTTAACCTATGGTTTGACATCTTCATCTGACTCTTCTTGCATTGTGCATAGTAGACATTACCTGGAATAACACAAGCATTGACAATCCAATAGTTTTGACATTTGTAGTTGTTTATTGCATTTTATATTTAGCATGGAGGGGCAGAGTGAAGAATAACAGCACAGGGAGAAAAAAGGTACAACATGGTTGAATGAAGGGCAGCGCCGGGGTGTGAGGGAAGCAATGTGGGGGGAGGAATAAAAAATACATGGCAACAGAAGGCAGAATAAAAAAAAAAAAAAACAATACATGAAAGGTAGGCCAGCAACCGTGGTGAGTGTTTTAAATAGGATGCGTTCATGGATGGGTAGCCAGTGAGTGTTCCTTCTGGTCGCTGAAATGTGGGACTTTTTAGGTATATTCAGTGCTGCTCTCAGTGCGTTGTTTTGGATCACCTATAGTTTATTGATATTCTGGAGCTTGGTGCTCGCATACATAGCATTGCAATAGTCTAGTCAATATGAGGGCTCTAGCTAGAGTAATGCAGCTGTCAGGTGATAAGAATGGTCTAAAGGCATTAATGAGCTTAGATGTGTAAGCTGCGGCTGATGCAGTGGCGTTAACTTGTCGAGTTAAGATTAAGGTGGAGTTCAAGTAAAAACCGAGGGTTTTCACTTCTTTTGACAGCTTGATAGTGTTGCCATCTATGTTAAATGATTCGAAGGAGTTAGATAGTTTATTGAGATGGTGTTGGGATGCTATGATGACGAGTTCCGTCTTATCATCGTTGAGGCACAACCCATGTATGGCCATCTAGGCCTGGATGGTTTGATAGATTTTGTTCAGGTATTCAGAGCCAATGTCGTGGGAGGCGGTGATGAGTAAGAGGATTTGGGTGTCATCTGCATAATTAGTGTAGGTGACACCCAGTTTGTCAATTTGGTCAGATAATTGCTTTGTGAATATGTTGTATAGAGTCGGGAAGACACACAAACCTTGAAGTACTCCATACGTGACCGGTACAGGTACAGCCGCAGAGAGCGGTGAGAAAACTCTCATAGTGCTATTCGTTAGGAAGGATTGTATCCATTGGATAGCTTTGGGTGAGAAGTGGGCTGATGAACACTGCAGAGAGGTCTAACAAGAGGAGGAGAGCTAGGTTCCCATTATTTTTTAGCTCATCCATTTGTATTTTAAGGTCAAGTAGTGCTGTTCCCGTCCCGTGTCTTGGGCTAAAGCCAGATTGTGGAGTGTCGAGGAGATTATTAGTTTCCAGATGGTTTTGAATCTGCAGATAAACTGCTCTATCCTCAATATTTAAGAGAAATGGTACTGTGGTAATGAGTCAGTAGTTGGTCAGTGTATTGGAGTCTAGTGTAGGTTTTTTTAAAAGCAGAAGGACCGAAGCATCTTTGAGATTCGATGGGACAGTGCCACTTTCGGATGTGTTGATTAATCTAGTGATGTAGGCGGGCAGTTCAGATGCACAGTCTTTAATCAGTGAGGCTGGACAGATGTCACCCTGACATCTTGAGGGTTTGAGGCTGGCAATGATTTTTTCAGTTTCAATGTTAGAGATGGGTGAGAATTCAAATAGCACATCTAATTTGCAAGAGATGGGGCTAGGTATCGTTTGGGTAGGTTTGAGGCTGATGTTATTGGTTTCAATTTTAGTTTGCAGAAGGACCATTTTGTCAATTACGGCTTTTTTGAATACCACCCAGTGGAGATATACGTTATAGACCCGACTATTTGATCCCCATGTATACATTTTCATCTTCCCCTCTGCTCGGGACATACGCCCTACTAGTGCCTGTACATATGTTGTCCCCTGTGTAATTTGTATAATTTGTATATATTTTACCTGTATGTAATCCGTAACTGACTGTCTATGCCCTGTATATAATTTTCTCTGCATGTAATCTGCAACCTGTAACTTAAACCTTGCATATCCTGTAGTGCTGCGCCCGGCTACCTTCGGATTTGGTGCGCATTATAAGTGAATTAAACAAACAAACAAACAAAAACAAACAAACCGGAGCACCAGCTCTCGTCTTTGATGCAGATTTCTCGTGGTGTGACTGAGGACTCAAGTTCTCTCAGGATGGCAAAGAGTTCCTTGGACTCTGGTTTAGCGTTTGCGATTCTCTCGTTGTACGTGGCACTTTTAGTGTGAAGGATTGCCTGATTGTAGTTTTTTAGGCTTCAGAAAAGCTCCTTTGTCACGTAACGTCGGGAATTCTTTCCGCTTGGATTCCGCTGCTCTTTTCATATTTCGCAGGGCTTTCAGGTTAGGTGTGTAACAAGTGTTGAGGTGGGATAGTGGTTTAGCTTTACGTAGAGCAAGAGGAACTACTTTGTCAATAGCTGTTTGAAGAGTTTGATTGTAAAGGCCCACCAAGTCTGAAGAGTCTTCAGTTTGCAGGTTATGGATTGCTGTGAATGGGTGAAGCAGAGGGAGGATATTGATTACTGTAATACTACGTGAGTTTCTGAATGGTGCAGCGGGAGCCTGCGATGGAGTGGAATCAACTCCTGAGTTCTTAGCTATGTTAAAAGTGATTATTGATTTTTAAATGTTTTTTTGGCATATTGGTAAAATACATTCACGTTACAAGAGGTCCATTATGCAGCAGTACCAGTTTTAAATAATAACCATCAAACAAACAAAAAACAAACAAACAAAACAAGAGATTCTCGTTACAGTCTTGGCGTGTGAAACATGAGGACAAGTGGATGTCGCCTCATCCGGGGTGCCGTTCTTGCTCTTCTTGTGGGCAACCCCTCCAGTTCACGCATGGTGGGGGTGGGCCCTTTGCCACCCAGGCATGGGGGTAGTGCTCATCATGGTGTGCAGTTCGTTCATGGAAGCTTGTCGTTGGAAGGGATAAACATTTCCCATACTAGTGCTTTCCAGGCAGCCCATTTGGCACTACCATCTAGCTCTGATCTGCTTATCGCCTCCGCCCATACCTTCGTCTCAGCCTCCGGCCACCTCTTGAATTCCCTATGCCAATGTTGGTACCGTGGCCCCCCAGCCCTCTTCCATGATACGGCAATGATTCTCTTGGCCAGGATGCATGCGAGGTCCATGAATTTATGCTCATGCTTATGTTTGCTATCCTGGGGTAAGCACCAAGCAGGCACTCTTTTGGTGACCACTCATACCGGGTGATGCCAGCAGCTCTACAGGCTTGTTCTATCCACACCCAAAGATCACTTGCCCGTTCGCAGCCCCAAAACATATGTAGCATGTCTGTCTCCTCCCTACCGCACCATGGGCAAACCGAGCTGGCGCTCCTGTTGAAGGTGGCTATTCTGTGTGGGGTCATATAGGTGCGGTACAGCACATTTAGTTGTATTAGTTTGAACCAATGCTTCTGTGAGACTGCTTTGGGGTAAATCAGTGCCCTCTCCCAATCCCGTTCTGTTAGTGTCATGCCCAGGTCTGCCTCCCATTGTTATTTCAATGCTGCACTCTTGGGGTTGGGCGTGGTTTGATCAAGACCTACAACACCTAAAATCACTTAAAAGATAAGCGCTCAAAAAATGGCAATCAAGCCCCTCCGCCCCTTCACGCGATTCCTACCTAACGATTGTCAAACAATACAAAAATGCCATAGCCAAAGCAAAAGCAGCCACATACAATACTAGAATTGACAATGCCCAATCGCACTCAAAAGAGCTATTCGCCATCTTCAACGAGCTGGTCGTACCTCCCACATCCAAACATCAAACAGTCAAAGACGAGAAATGGTGTAATGACATCCAGAAAGCCATGCTTGACAAACTAGATTTACTCCAAAAGAAAATCAAAACCAACCTTGACAATCTACCCAAGCCCCCTCACAAAACGCTATCCACCCCGAACTCTAAACCTCCTACACAACACAATAGCAACCTTCCACCGCCATTCACCTTTAGAAAGGTAACCGCACCTGAGGTCTTAAACATTATGAAACAAATAAAACCATCACTCTGCAAAGGAGACATCTGTCCAGCAAACATAATCAAAGACTGCGCTGAGTCCCTAGCGCCGTTCATCGCAACCTTCATCAATGCATCATTTGCCACTGGCTCAGTTCCCTCCTCACTTAAAGAAGCCTGGGTTCGCCCACTGTTGAAAAAGCCCACACTAGATGCAGACTCCCCTAACAACTACAGGCCCATTACAACAGTGCCATTTCTGCTGAAAATCCTGGATAAGGCTGCCTATCTACAGATACAAGCCTACCTTGAATCCCATAACATCCTAGGCAAGAGACAGTCTGGTTTTCGCCCACGCCACGGCACAGAGTCTGTGCTACCCGACCTGAAAAACCAACTCCTAAAAAATATGGATAAAGGCAAATGTGCCATCCTCTTACTCCTTGACCTGTCGGCTGCGTTTGACCTAGTCGATCACAAAACTCTAAAGACACACCTCACCAATACAGCTCACTTCTCTACCGAAGCCACAACATGGATCTCATCCTTCCTGGAAGGCAGAGCTATGCGAGTCTACTCAGACCAAGCATCAGCCACCCCCTCCCCCATCAACTGCGGAGTACCACAAGGCTCCTGCACCTCCCTCACACTATATAACCTATATAACCTATTCGGCATAACGTTCACCAATTATGCCGACGACACTCAAATTCTTCTCCCTCTAACTGGCGATTACAACCAAGATCTAAAAGCCCTACAACACACATATGCCATCATCCAGTCCTGGATGGCAGCCAATGGCCTCTGTCTCAATGGAGACAAGACAGAGATCCTACTGGTGGGCCCCAAAAAATCCCTTAGCAAACTTGACGGCAAATATATCACCTTCCTAATTGAGAACTCGGTCATCCCGGTCTCTTCTGCTGTAAAAACTCTGGGAGTCTATCTAGATTCCACCCTCTCCATGGATAGACATGTCAGCTACATCTTATCCTCAGCAGCCTTAACAACCAAAATAATTAATGCATTAAAACCTCACCTATCCACTACAAACTGCCTCAACATAGCCAGGGCCACCATAGGTGCCAAATTGGACTATTGCAACGTCCTCCTATTAGGCACCTCTGCTAAAAACATTAATAGACTCCAAATCACACAGAACAACGCCTTGAGAGCTGCCCTCAATATTCCGAAGAGGGAACATATCTCCCTAGCAACACAAAATGCCCACTGGCTCCCAGTCAAAGAGCGCATCCAGTTCAAGACCCTAACCATTACCCACAGATGCATATCCCATTCTGCCCCTAGCTACCTCACTGATCGGATACAACCAGTCCAAACAATCAGGCCCAAAAGGGGCCTGTACGCGAACCAACTCTTAGTCCCTAACTTCAACAGAGTTAAAGCTGGCGGCTCGAGCTTCAAAGTCCTAGCACCAAAAGCATGGAACTCCCTACCACCCAAACTGAGAGCGGAAACATCTCTCAGTGCCTTTACAAAAGCTCTGAAAACCACCTTGTTTAAGTGAACTCTACTGCAATGAAAATAATTTCTGTATACTGATATACCAAACTGCACTGTCCCATGTAACCTCGTACCTTCAACCATGTCTGTAACCATGTCCACTGCCTTTCATGTTATTCGCCCTTGTTAAGTAAACCTTCTTGTAACAGCGCCACGATGCCCGTGGGCAGCTGTGCGCTCTAAAAATGCAAATAAATTAAAAAAAGAAAAATAACTCCACACAAACACTCACTTATGCATATCACTATTCTTACTCTCTGCTCTACACCATCACACAATTAGAGTGCAACAACACCCCTCGATCAATTCGGCCTAGCTGTTCACATACAAACACTTCCTCACGGACACCTAATAATTCTAATAAAACGCAGCTATATCCCATGACAAACCGGCCTAGCTGCTCACATAAGTGTCCTACAGGCCAAACGCAGCCGGAACCCACTCTAGATGTCCACCCACCAGACTGCACACATTCAACTGATAACAAAACCACCACACCTAATGCCAGAAGGCAGCTACCATCAGGCAATCACATCAGCTGCACACATAACTGGCGCACCCATGCACCCTATGACACCTTACTCTTTCAACTGACCTGGACTACGGTCACCAAGGGCGTTCAACCTACCAGCGCTGGGAGGTCATACCAGTGATATATAGGGCCTCATTACGACCCAGGCGGTAAGTTACCGCCTGGGCCATGACTTTACCACCATGGCGTAAACTACGTTTACGCCATGGTGGTTGGCGGACTTACCGCCCCATTCCGACCTTGGCGGGGCGGTAAGTCCCCAATCCCCATTTACCCTTCCCCATTCCCATTTTTGCCCCATAGGGCATAATGGGAGTGGGGAAGGCGTTAATTACGCCACCGTAAATTACGGTGGCGTAATTAACTCCATGGTCCCTTAGCGCCATGGATTTTAACACCTGCTAAAAGCAGGTGTTAAAAGCGCCATGGCGCTAAGGGACCTCGTAATTGGCGGTAAGGAGTCGGCGCAGCTAACGCTGGCGTAAACCCCTTACCGCCAGGGTCGTAATGAGGCCCATAGAGCGCTATATAAATGCTGAATAGCATAACATAACCAACAGAGTAATATACGGAGCAACGTTTATTTACTTGGAAAGGTGCAGTACTACTGACAACATACAGATGTCCTCAAAACCTGTTTTATTGGAGAGGTGCAGTGCCACTGACAGCATAAAGATGTCCTCACAACTTATTTTATTGGAGAGGTGCAGTATCACTGACCACATACAGATGTCCTCATATTACATTGACATTTTTTATGAGGACATCTGTATATTGTCAGTGGTACTACAATGCCCCAAAAAATAAAATGAACAAGAACCAGGGAAACAGGAAATGGAAATTGAAACAGGTGGTGAACAGAAGAAGACATTTGTCAGTGGTAATGCACCTTGTTAGGCAGAATCCTGTGCAGTTCCCTTAGGGAGCACTACAGAAGATTAAGACTACATATATGAGCAATAAATCCCCTTTGGTATTAGTCTGTGCCACAAAGATTTAGTTGGTAGCTGTGGCTAAGCAGTCAGACGTATCTCAAGAGGGAGATGAGCAGTATCCAGGGTTTACACAATAGGACTACAGCACTATGGTACAAGGAAACACTGACCAAAACTTTGTATTAAAAATAATATATATTTATTTTTCACACTTCTAGTTCAACACCTTAATCACAATTAATAAAGCAAGTTAAAATCAGTCAAGAAAAGTATACACAACTCCCTAGTTAAATTGTAGACAAGTTTGAGCAAGAGTGAAAACTGAGCAAAATGGCACAGTGAAAACCAAACACAAATGGCACTCTAGCAATTTCTCACAAGGGAGGGAAAGCACAAGTTATACAGGAATATCTTCTTACACACCCTAGCAACACTTCCCAGAAGTTTGTGAACACGTTTAGGCAAGGCAGTAGTTTAGCATAGAGAATACTTAAATGGAAACCGAGCAAAATGGCACTTCACAAGTTAAAAAGTGGGAAGGAAGAAAGGGGCTTAGAAGAATTAGGTGCATCAACACAGTTCTAGTTGAGAAGCAATCTAGAGAAGGCAGTTCTAACAAATTCAGCCAGAGTCAATAGGCCTATGCCAGAGTCAGTGGTACAGGACAAAGAGCCTAGGAGCAAAATGTTCTTGTAGCTGCAGTCAAGTCTTTGGTTAACGATTAGGAACGGTGGATGCAGGAGGTGAAAGACAATGTTAGACGATAGGGGCGGCCAACCCAACAGGTAGGTTAAGGATTTAAAACACCTTTCGTGCCACCACACGAAAAGGGAGGCCTGGCGGAACAAAGTACCTTAAAATGAAGAAGAGGCTCCTGCGGTGGCGTTTGTTCCTGCAGTTCTGGGGATCCAGCAGAGGAAGAGAGGCTCTCGTCGTGATTCGAATTACTGCACTACCCAGGCGTGAAACCAGCCGTGGTGCTGTCCAATGAATAAAAAGGTACGCTCCTTTAAATCGCAGTCTGGGTTGATGGATGCCTGGCAATCCGGCCTCCAAGCCTCCGGCCTCCAAGCTGGCTATCTGGGCACTGGCGATTCGACCAAGGCATATCCGAGAAGGCGATTGGCAAACTGGTTGGCCCCACCAGCTCAAGGGAAGAAGGCTCTTTCAGATGAAGATCTCCTCTCGTCGTGTGGAGAAAAGTGGTGAGACGCTGAAGCAGGGCTTCACTGGTGGTTCAGTCGTTGCTGATGTCTTTGGCTTCTCTCCTCTTCGGTTCCATAGTTCCAGTGGTGACGTCTTGCTCTTCCAGTCCTCAGGACCCTGCTTTTATGCAAAAGTATCCCCATTCATACAGCCTAGCTGTCACTCACACAGTGGAGTGATCACCTTGGCGGGAGACCCTCCAGCCTATCAGGTTAGAGTGCGACATGAGTTGCTGCGGCAACCCTGTCCAGGGGTCCTACTCCCCCTCCCACACAATGGACCCACCCCAGACTCAGTGGCGCCAAAAGGAGGGCTTCTTGGCAGAAGCCCACCAAAAGGACGAACAAAGGATCCCCGACCTGGGTTAAGAGTTTCGAGAAAGACACGAGAAAGAATTAATATCAAAGTTCTGGCAAATAAAACCTACCGGAGTGAAGTTAATATAAGAATAAACCGGCGGTATGTTAGGGCTGTCAGTAAATGTGGTAGCCTCAAACTATGGGAAAATTCCATAGGGAAATATTTACGGTCGAATATTTTCGGTAGTAACCACTGCCACCAGCCATAAACTTTTGAGAGAGGGACTGTACGGTACCCTCTCAAAAATGAACACCAGGGAAAAACTATTAATCCTTCCCAGTACGTCCATAGTAAGATGGGTTGTAGTGGTTTAGTTCATAACATTTGACTAGTAAAGTCAATGGGGATTTACATGCCCTGGGAGACAGTAGTCAGTCCCAGGGTATGGAGTCTATGTTTAGGGTTTGCTGCGACACCTCTGTGTTGCTGCACGGAGGGTGCTGTGTAACACATGTGTAAAGATGGTTCCTATGAGGGTGAGATAACCTCATAGACATTAAACACAAAAAATAGCCTAGAACACACATAGTAAAAAATGCCTAAGAGTGGGAAAAAGAGTCAAACTCTTAGCAGGAGAAAAAACCAAACCCTTCAAATCCAGGTAAGGGAAACCAGCTATAGAATGAGAATTCTCCCTAACACTCGCCCCCCCCTCGCCCAGACAAATGGACGGGAGGATCTAATCCACTCCTTGATGAGTCTCTTACCTCTAGTCGGTTATAAACATCCTAGAGAGACCATCAGCATGTTGATGGTTACATCCTGACCTGTGCTCAATGGTAAAATCAAACCCTTGGAGGCAGATTGACCATGTTAGCAGTTTTGGGTTTTCCCCTTTCATTTGCATCAACCATCTCAAGGGTTGGTGGTCGGCTTGAATAATGAAAGTAGATCCCTACAAGTATGGTCTAAACTTCTTCAAAGACCACACAATGACAAAACATTCTCTCTCAATAGTTGCCCACTTTGTTTCAGGTTCCTTCAGTTTCCTACCGATGAAGCAACCGGGGTGCTCCCTACCTTTCTCATCCAGTTGACTGAGGACTGCAACTATGCCTATATTAGAAGCATCTGTCTGCACAATGAAGGATTGGTGGTAGTCAGGCGATCTGAGAACTGGAGCTTGACAAAGGGCTTTCTCCAGGCTTTCAAAGGCCTGATTGCACTCTTCATTCCATTTGAACATTTTAGGGAATTTTGGAGAGGAGATTCCATTCAGAGGAGAAGCTATAGATCCATAGTTCTCAATTAAATTCCTGTAGTACCCAGTGAGGCCTAGGAAGGCACTCACTGGGTTTCAGTAGAAGGGGTTGTCCAATCTTGCACTGCTTCAATCTTGCTTAGCAAAGGCCCTATTTCAACTCCTCCTACCTCATGCCCAAGGTAGACCACTTTACTCTGACCAATTTGACATTTGCTTGCCTTTATGGTCAGATGGGCCTGTTCCAGAGCCTGCAAAACATATCCTAGGTGGTCAACATGTTCTTTCCAAGTAGGGCTGAACACTGTAATGTCATCCAGGTATGCCATGCAGAAGTCCTCCATCCCATTCAGAACCTGATTAACCATCCTTTGGAACGTAGCAGGTGCATTCTTTAGTCCAAAAGGCATAACCTTAAACTGGTATAAGCCCACTAGGGTGGAGAATGCAGTTTTCTCCTTGGCATGGTCAGTCAGGGATATTTGCCAATAGCCTGACGTGAGATCAAATGTGCTGAGGAACTTGGCTGAGCCAAGTCTATCCACCAGCTCATCTGTCCTTGCTAAAGGATGGGCATCAGTATTAGTGACTGCATTTAGGGCTCTATAGTCCACACAGAATCTCAACTCCTTGGATCCTGCCTTTGGTACTAACACAACTGGGCTAGACCATGGACTAGTAGAGGGCTCTATTACCCCGAGATCAAGCATCTTGTTGAACTCTCCTTTGATGTAGGTTCTTATATTTTCTGACATCCTATAACCCCTGCTTTTGACAGGCAAACAGTCACTAGTATTGATATCATGCTGGCCCCAAGCGGTCAAGCCTGGTCCTAGAGAAAACAGAGGGGCAAATTGATTTAAGAAAGCTTTGCACTCCACCTGTTGTTCATGTGTCAGATTAGAAGAGAGATTAACTCCTTCTACTTTCTCATCTAAAGGTTTGCCTCTCAGGAGGTCAGGTAGAGGTTCACTCCCCTCCTCCTCTTGAGCTGAAGCTAGAAGCAAAACTCCCAGTTCTGGTCTTGAGACATAAGCTTTTAGACGGCTGGTGTGAAAGACTCTAGGAGCCTCCTTAGGATTGCCTAAGTCCACCAGATAGTTCACCTCTCCAAGTTTTCCCACAATCTTGAAGTGTCCCATCCATTTGTCCTGCAAGGCCCCCTGCCTTGTTGGTACCATAACAAGAACTAGCTGGTCTTGAGCGAACTCAACCATGTTGACCTTCTGGTCATGCCAATGCTTCACCAGAGCCTGACCTGCTTTCAAGTTGCTTGCTTCAGCCATCATGTGTGACATCCTCCTCCGGAGTCCTCTCACATAGTCAGTGACTCTAACTGGGTTGGGGGAAGGAGCACTCTCCAACCTCTCCTTGATCAGGGCCAATGGACCTCTGACCGGATGGCCATAGAGAAGTTTGAAGGGACTGTAACCCACCCTTCCTGAGGGACATCTCTATATGCAAAGAGAATGCATGGCAGTAGGAGATCCCACTTTTTCTTAAGGGGATCCTCTAAAGCTCCTATCATGCTCTTCATGGTTCTGTTGAACCTTTCTACCAATCCATTTGTCTGAGGGTGGTATGCTGTTGAGAACTTGTAGGTAACTCCACAGTTTTCCCGAATGGCCTTCATGTAGTGGGACATAAAATTTGACCCCCTGTCGGATATTACCTCCTTAGGAAACCCAACCCTGGTAAAAAATGCCAAGGAGGACCTTAGCTACAGCCTAAGCTGTAACCGTTCTCCCAGGAATTGCTTCAGGGTATCTAGTAGCATGGTCTACTACAACAAGTATAAACCTGTTACCTGAAGATGTTGGAAGATCAAGGGGACCAACAATGTCGATTCTGACCCTCTCAAATGGTACTCCCACCACAGGGAGAAGTACTAAAGGTGCCACATTCTTGGAGCCACTTTTACCAGAAGTTTGGCAAGTGTGGCAACTCTTGCAATACTTACCTACCTCAGCCCCCATTTTAGGCCAATAAAAGTAGAGAGATAGCCTTTACTTGGTCTTCTTGAAACTCAAGTGACCAGCCAAAGGTATCTCATGGGCTAGTTGCAAGAATTGGAGTCTGTTTTCTTGGGGCACTACAAGTCTTTTGTAGTCTCCAGGGATTGACTTTGTTGGTTCACTATAGAAGAGGCCATCTTCCCAGTGTAACCTGTACTTCCCAGGCTCTTGCCCTTTAAGCTGAGGAGCTTCCAGAGTTGGACATTCTCTTTGTCCCCTACTGAAGTCTGCCCTGTTGTGGCCACCTTCTGCCAGTAAAGACTGCAGCTCAGGATGGTCCACAGGGTCAAGATCTCCAAAGAGTTCCTGGCCTTCCACTAGATCTGAGTCCTCAGGCTCTAGTTCAACCACACAGGGTGGTATCTCACTCTCAGCCTCAGCTGGAGGAGGAATCACAGGCTTGATTTCTAACAACCTAGGAGATTTCCTGGTTAGAAGCTCTGGAGTGCTTTCTGCTGGTTTCTTCTTGAAGTCTTTGGTTTCCCCTCTGCTTCTGGGTGCTTTGAAATAGCAGTTAGTAACTCCATTGGAGTAGGAGTGATTTCTTTGTCTATCATCTCCTCAGGAGAGCCCCTCAAGGTCCTCGCCCTGGCAGGTCTGGTGAGCTCCCGCAATCTTTTACTGGGAAGTCTGGGAGTACTGAACACTACCCCAGTTCCTTAAGGTCATTCCGTAAAAGAATCCTTCCAGGCACTTCAGATTGCACACTAACAGGTATCCTCACAGTCATTTCATTGCACTGGATGAGAGCTGGTAATTGGGAAAGCATCTGCACAGGCCCTCCAGCTAACTTGGTGAGGTGTTTGGGAGCCTTAGCAACATACTCCACCTTGAAATAAGATTCATCCACCACAGTTATGCTGGCCCCAGTGTCTCTAATGGCAGGGGTCTCCTGACCATTTACTAGGACACTGTCTTTATAATACTCTTTAGTATTAGGAGGGATAGAATTATATACATCTAAATTCTGTTGTTCCCACAACCATAGGGATACTAAAGATACACTAGCTGAGACTCTGAGGGGGTCTTCAGCTAGTAGTTGAAAGTTTCCACTGACCATGTGTACTTCATCCTCTGGAGTGAAGGCTAAGGAGACAGTGTGGACCCCTGAAGGTTTACCCTTACATCTGGGATCCCTTTTCACATGATCAGTAGAGCCACAAACATAACATTTCCCAAATGTCTTTATGAATGGTGGCTTGTTCTGACCTCCTCCTGGTCTGGGACCAGAAGGTACACTAGTCTGATTAGGTTTCCCTTGGGGTTTACCTTTACAATTTTGTTTGGAGGCCTCTTTGGAATTGGAATTAGTTGAATTCCCTTTGTTGTCTTTCTTAGGCTGCTTTCCCTCATCCTTTTTCTGAGTGACCCTGAATCCTTGTGAGTAGCCCTGTTGGCAACCCACAAGTCAACAGCCTTAGCCAGTTTCTTAGAATCTAGTTCTTTTGAATCAGCAGCCAGGTGCTGTCTGAGCTCATGAGAGCAGGCATCATAGATAGACTCCAACATTACAAGATTTCTCATTCCTTCATAAGTGTTAACTCTGTAACCCTTAATCCATCCCTCTAAGTTCTTCAAACACTCATTCACCCAAGTAGCCCAAGGGGAACTGTCATTCTTTTTGAGGGTCCTCAACCTCTTAAGGTACTGGGAAGGAGTCTTCCCAAATCTAGCTATTAAAGCTAGTTTTACACATTCATAATCCATCCTATCCACCTCCCCCAACTCCATTACCACAACAGATGCAACAGGGGGGAGTCTAGAGAATAACCAGGGGATCAACTGATTCCCTGTGATATCCTGGAGCCCATGATTATATTCAAACATTGCTAACCAATCTAATACATCCAACTTAGGTTCATACATACCCACAATCTCTTTAGGCATCCGGGGTCTTTTTGGACTGGAAGATCTAGAGGATTCGGGGAGAGAAGCATTTTCCAAAGACAATTTCTTCATCTCAAGCTCATGATTGAGCTCCAATTCTTTGAGCCTTAGTTCTTGATGTCTCTGTTCAGTTAGGGTACTAATTCTTTTGAATTCTAGCTCAAGTCTAATTTTTTCTAGAGTGATACATTTAGGACTTAATGTGGGACCTGACAAGAATCCAGTAGCCACAGGCTGAGGCCTTTGAGCAGGCAGAGGGCCAGAGGGGGTGACATTGTTATCCTCCTCTTCCTCATCTGCTTCAATAATAACATTTTCAACATTATCATCCTCATTGTTTGCCGCATTTGCTGGAGTAGTAGGCCCTACAGCACCACTATCCAGACTTTGTTTTTCCAACAGTCTATCAATCATTTCTGATTTCTTGCCTTTGACAGGAAGACCTTTCTGTCTGTACAGATCTTTTAGATAATCAGTAGTTTTAGTAAGGAGGGCCTCCTGGCTGTAACTTTCCATACTTTGACTTTGTTTAAAATAAACTTTTTGTGATTGTTAGCCTTGTGGTTAATTGAACCAAGGTACTAGCAGCACACTAAAATGTAAATCCAATACTTTTATCCCACCTCTGTACACCAGTGTTAGGCAGAATCCTGTGCAGTTCCCTTAGAGAGCACTACAGAAGAGTAAGACTACAGGTATGAGCAATAAATCCCCTTTGGTATCAGTCTGTACCACAAAGATTTAGTTGGTAGCTGTGGCTGAGCAGTCAGACTTATCTCAAGAGGGAGATGAGCAGTATTCGGGGTTTACGCAATATGACTACAGCACTATGGTACAAGGAAACACTGACCAAAGCTTTGTATTAAAAAGAATATATATTTATTTTTCACACTTCTAGTTCAACACCTTAATCAACATTAATAAAGCATGTTAAAATCAGTCAAGAAAAGTATACACAACTCCCTAGTTAAATTGTAGACAAGTTTGAGCAAGAGTGAAAATTGAGCAAAACGGCAAAGTGAAAACCAAACACAAATGGCACTCTAGCAATTTTTCACAAGGGAGGGAAAGCACAAGTTATACAGGAATATCTTCTTACATGCCCTAGTAACACTTCCCAGAAGTTTGTGAACAAGTTTAGGCAAGGCAGTAGTTTAGCATAGAGAATACTTAAATGAAAACCGAGCAAAATGGCACTTCACAAGTTAAAAAGTGGGAAGGAAGAAAGGGTCTTAGAAGAATTAGGTGCATCAACACAGTTCTAGTTGAGAAGCAATCTAGAGAAGTCAGTTCTAACAAATTCAGCCAGAGACAATAGGCCTGTGCCAGAGTCAGTGGTACAGGACAAGGAGCCTAGGAGCAAAAGGTTCTTATAGTTTCTGTCAAGTCTTTGGTTAACAATTCGAAAAGGTGGATGCAGGAGGTGAAAGACAATGTTAGACGATAGGGGCAGCCAACCCAACAGGACGGTAAAGGATTTAAAACACCTTTAGCGCTACCACACGAAAAGGGAGGCCTGGCGGACCAAAGTACCTTAAAATGAAGAAGAGGCTCCTGCGGTGGCGATTGTTCCCGGTAGTTCCTGCAGTTTGGGGGATCCAGCAGAGGAAGAGAGGCTCTCGTCGTGGAGGAAGGTTCGAGTTACTGCAATACCCAGGGAAGAAACCAGCGCGTTGCTGACCAAAGAATAAAAAAGTAAGCTCCTTTAAATCGCGGTTCGGGTGGATGGCTGCCTGGCTATCCGACCTCCAAGTGCTGGGCACCGGCAAATCGACCCAGGCAGGTCCGAGAAGGTGATTGGCAAACTGGTGGGCCCCACCAGCTCAAGGGAAGAAGGCTCTTTGAGATGCAGATCTCCTCTCGTCGTGTGGAGAAAAGTGGTGAAATGCTGCAGCAGGGCTTCACCGGTGGTTCAGTCATTGCAGATGTCTTTGGCTTCTCTCCTCTTCGGTTCCGTAGTTCCAGTGCCAACGTCTTGCTCTTCCAGTCCTCAGGACCCTGCTTTTATGCAAAAAGATCCCCATTCATAGAGCCTAGCTGTCACTCAGACAGTGGAGTGGTCACCTTGGCGGGAGACCCTCCAGCCTATCAGGTTAAAGTGCGACATGAGTTGCTGCGGCAACCCTGCCCAGGGGTCCTACTCCCCCTCCCACACAATGGACCCACCCCACACTCAATGGCGCCGAAAGGAGGGCTTCTTGGCAGAAGCACGCCAAAAGGACGAACAAAGGATCCCCGACCTGGGTTAGGAGTTTCCAGAAAGACACGAGAAAGAATTTATATTAAAGTTCTGGCAAACAAAACCTACCGGAGTAAAGATAATATAAGAATAAACCGGCGGTATGTTAGAGGCTGTCAGTAAATGTGGTAGCCTCGCACAATGGGAAAATCCCATAGGAAAATTTTGACGGTCGAATATTTTTGGTAGTAACCACTGCCACCAGCCAGAAACATTTGAGAGAGGGACTGTACGGTACCCTCTCGAAAATGAACACCAGGGAAAACTATTAACCCTTCCCAGTTCCTCCATAGTAAGATGGGTTGTAGTGGTCTAGTTCATAACATTTGAATAGTAAAGACAATGGGGACTTTACATGCCCTGGGAGACAGTGGTCAGTCCCAGGGTATGGAGTCTATGTTTGGACGTCACGACGACACCCCTGTGTTACTGCACGGGGGTGCTGTGTAACACATGTGTAAAAAGATGGTTCCTATGAGGGTGAGATAACCCCATAGACATTAAACACAAAAAATAGCCTAGAACACACATAGCAAAAAATGCCTAAGAGTGGGGAAAAGAGTCACACTCTTAGCAGGAGAAAAAAACAAACCCTTCAAATCCAGCAAAGCTGCTGGGGGACTCTATAGGTAAGGGAAATTAGCCATAGAATGAGAATTCTCCCTAACACATCTCCCCAATGAACTGCATCTTACAGATGTCCTCACAACATAGTTTATTGGGAAGGGTGAGTACCACTGACAACATACAGATGTCCTTGTAAGAAATCACATTGAGATTGCAGAAGTGCAGTACCACTGGCAAAATACAGATGTCCTCATACGAAATCTGATATTACTCTTGAGGACATCTGTATGTTCTCAGTGGTACTGCACCTTCTCAAAAAATAATAGCTTGTATGGTAACAGTACCCAGAAAGGGAAACCTACATGCAGCCAAAAGGGACAAGGAAAGTGGCCTAAATGTAGCCCAACTCCCCCTGGCTGAGAATAGAGTGATCCCTATGGAGGTGTGTCCCGCTCTGTGTTTCATGCTACATGATAGCTGCTAGAGCTGCTTACCTACTGGAGACTCTTGAGTCTAGCTGCTAAAGCTGCTAACCTACTGGAGACTCTTGAGTCTAGCAGCTAGAGCTGTTAACCTATGGGAGACTCTTGAGTTTAGCTGCTAGAGCTGCTAACCTACTGGAGACTCTTCAGTCTAGCAGCTAGAGCTGCCAACCTACTGGAGATGCTTGAGTCTAGCAGCTAGAGCTGCTAACCTACTGGAGTCTCTTGAGTCTAGCTGCTATAGCTGCTAGAGCTGCTAACCTACTGGACACCCTTAAGTCTAGCTGCTAGAGCCACTAACCTACTGGAGACTCTTGAGTCTAGCAGCTAGAGCTGCTAACCTACTGGAGTCTCTTGAGTCTAGCTGCTATAGCTGCTAGAGCTGCTAACCTACTGGACACCCTTAAGTCTAGCTGCTAGAGCCACTAACCTACTGGAGACTCTTGAGTCTAGCTGCTAGAGCTGCTAACCTACTGGAGACTCTTGAGTCTAGCTGCTAGAGCTGCTAACCTACTGGAGACTCTTGAGTGTAGCAGCTAGAGCTGTTAACCTATGGGAGACTCTTGAGTCTAGCTGCTAGAGCTGCTAACCTACTGGAGACTCTTCAGTCTAGCAGCTAGAGCTGCCAACCTACTGGAGATGCTTGAGTCTAGCAGCTAGAGCTGCTAACCTACTGGAGTCTCTTGAGTCTAGCTGCTATAGCTGCTAGAGCTGCTAACCTACTGGACACCCTTGAGTCTAGCTGCTAGAGCCACTAACCTACTGGAGACTCTTGAGTCTAGCTGCTAGAGCTGCTAACCTACTGGAGACTCTTGAGTCTAGCTGCTTGAGTCTGTCCACCATGGCTGTTGTGGAGGAGGATCAATTCTACTCATAAGCTCTCCCAAAGCATGAAACACGTGCAGTGTGTTGCACTCTCTGTTTCATGTGTTCCGTGTACTCCTGGTTCAAGAGCGGCATACCATGGAGTACATTGATAGCAGTAAGTAAGAAAAGAGTCAAGGGTTTAAGGAGCCTCGTCCCCTGCACACCACTGTATTGGAAACAGTCGAAATTTAAAAAAGATTTGTGAAGTAAAATCTCAGAGAAAAGGCTTTGAAAAACACAGAAATATTTTATTTATTCAAACTGGTGTCAATATTAGAGCTCTATGCGCTTCGGGATTTCCCCTTCCTCCGGAGCAAAAATGATGTCATCATTATAGAACCTTTTTATCTTCTTGATCTACAAAGTAAACAGAATATTTAAAAGAAACTAGTGATCTTGTAAATCTCTCAAACTGCAAATATAATAAATCATAAAATACATGACCTCAGCATCCTCAGGGGTCCTTATTCACCTGGATTATGTTGCGAGCAAAAGCTCACTGTCTACTGAGTTCTTTGCATTGAAGCAAGTCTGTTCTCAATTAGTTGTATACAGCAGAGTGTTAACTTCACACTGTAGAGAAAGAGATGTACAGGTTGGGCAGAATTAGGATAGGAACTACACTCCACAGCCAAAAAGACATATGTCTAAAGTCTATTCAGACAAAATTCAGAGATAACCTATGGACGGCCTGACCTCCTATGTGGACAGTGAATGGTGAATAGTGGAGTGGTTGGCTAGAGGCAAGCACAACAAGGTAATGCTTCTGGTCTATGGACGGCCTGACCTCCTATGCAGACAGTGAATGGTGAATAGTGGATTGATCGGCTAGAGGCAAGCACAAGGTAATGCTTCTCGTCTATGGACGGCCTGACTTCCTATGCAGACAGTGAATGGTGAATAGTGGATGATCGGTTAGAGGCAATGTGGGATGTCTTAACCCACTAATCCGAGCCCTGCAACAGTACTGTGCATTGCTGGCAGCAGAAACATCAGAATGGCCACTGGAAAGCATGCTGCTCGCTCAAAATCATCCAAAAATGCGCAGTAAAAATCTGAAAGATAGGCTGCCATCCACATTTGCCTATCTTAGTGAGCACAGGAGAAAACAACCATTGAGCTATCCACCAAGTAGCCTGAAACCACTTGGAAATAGCAATGCTGATTGCCAAAAGAAACACAGAGCTGTTGGGAATCCGTTTTCTTGATTGTCAAAAATGTGCTAAAATCATGGCTCATAAAGCACCTAAAAGATCCAACCTCTTTGTTGGGTGCTCCACATTACTCTACTGCAAGAATCCAAATCAATACAATATCAGCATGAATCCTATGGTATCAGAGCAAAATCCTATTTTAAAGATACTGATGGAAAGACAGCTGTCAAAATGGGTGTAGTACCGTTACTCGCCTCTATCAGGTGCTTGCGATTTATAATTCTAACAGGAGAACTGGTGTTTCAGAAGTTAAAAATACCAAAGAAGGGAATTCCATCAAAATGCCACATAGAGCGCCACACATTGATTTAATGTGTAAAAAGACTTGATTTAAGATATGTTGCTTATTGTAAGTTTATACAATTGTTTTTTACAAGGAACTATGTTGCATTTGACCAGAAGGTAATCTGATTTAGTTAAAACTTCAAGAGGCCTTCTGTCCCTGAGAACCCTTCACACCTTTTCCCTGGACAAAGGAAGCCTCCCCTGCCCTTGGATAAGAGATTGACAAGCTGGTGTGAACAGGAACTGGGGAGTGGCAGCCTGGCCTGTTGCTCTCAGTCAAGACAATAGAGTCTTTCAATTGAATCGAATACGCTAAATTCAGGTGTAACTGTCAACAACTGCTCTGGGAGAGACAGGACATGTGACCTCTGTGTCAGACAGCTTTAGGGGCGGAGACAAACCATTGTGGATTCAGGTAGCCCAGCAAATAAATGTTTTATAAAATTGCGTATAACAAATTTTACCAAGCTGACAAAAATATGAAACTTTGGGATTCTTAAAATGAAAAATTCACCCACAATTTAAGATTAAGCTGGATGCTGTGTGATGTTCTGAGACCAAACCCCGGAATTATTAATATCACAGCTGCAGTGTTGTTACTATGAACATAAGAACTTACAGTAATATGCCCAGAGAGTATTTGCATGCATGTATCAAATTTGGAACCGAATGAATATTGGGAAACCCACCAAAAGCGCAAAATGTTGTCATTTCTGAACCCAAGCTCGTAGGAACATGGGACTTGAGTGGAGACATGCCTTAATTAATCTGTGATGTGTATATGTATTATGAACAATTTCTGTATCTGGGAAATATGTTTTTGGGGTAACATTGATTTTCTATGAAAAAGCAAAGGGGAGTGTTTTCACCTAAGCCATAAACATGACACCGGGTGACACGCTGCTCCTGTCCCAAATCAGGGGACAGGAAATTCTCTGACCTATCAGGATCCTTAGAGGGTTGGGCATTGTAGAATCAGCCTCCCCACCCCCTTTGGAAACACATAAATAGGAACTGCTGAGACCCAGATAGAACACTCTCTTTTTCCCACTACTCAACGATTCCTGTGAAGCACTCTGCCAGACTAGATCCAGACAATATCCAGACTGAGACTCCAGACTCCAGATCTAGATCCAGAGACCGGAATTCTAGAACCCAAACTCTAGAACCTTGAAGCAGAGAGGCCTAAACCAAAAGCTGAATCCTTTTCAGCAGGCTTCAGAATCTTTTGCAAACCTGATTTTCACATTCAACAGCCGGGCTGAGCTGTATGCTTCTAGCTAAGAACCCTGCACTAGAACCGAGGACCAGACCCAGAAAGCAGTGCTGTAATCCAAGACCCATCAGATCCAGTTCAAGAGGCCGCAGACCGCGTGCGTGCTGAACGCAGAACCCAGAGGGCCTGAGACCGTCCGGTGGCGAGAGTGAAGACGAAACCCTTGACCAGATCTTTGACAAGGCGCATTTCATTCCAAAGCCTAGGAGTGAGTATCTAGTCTAGAACTGTCCATAACCAATCTCTTAGTTTAAAGTAATCCTCTTCCATCCATCTCAACCTGTCCAGAACTGCATTATAGAATCTTGTGTCCATCCTGTTGATTTCAAATCTGTAAAGTGCATCTGTCATTTTGAAATCTTGACTTTCTTTCTGCAAAATCTACCTTCACAAGAACCTCCGTAACTTTTGAACCTCACGTCCTAGAACCGAAATGTAACTGTCATTTTAAAGCTAAGATCCTAAGCTTTCCAAAAGACACAACAGGACACTCCAATTCATTACAGTTTTTCCGTAGTCACGATTTACGCACGCAGACAAATTGCAGCGAATTGCAATTTGGCCCAATTTCATTCTCTGTCAAAATAGCTGTTTGTTCTCAATTGCTGAAATTCGTTTTCAGTTTGATAATCATTCATGAATCATTGCTAGTGTTGACCTGAACCAATCTAAAGTAATTCTCACTAGTGCTGAATCTCCTTTAGTGAATTAAAATCAATTTAGTATATTTTCCCATTCATTGCAATCACATTCAAAAGCGTTTTGACCTGTGTTTTAAAATCATTCCTATGTCTCTCCAGCTTGCTGGGGGGACTGGATTCAACTGCATTATTGATTGTATTTCTGATAACTGTGTGCCCTCATTTCCATCTCTCCATATTGCATACTGGGGGGATTGAGTAGTCACAGGGGAAAAAGTGATTATCTTGTCTTTTGATTGAAACCATAACAAGTTATTTCTGGGTTGCATTTTTCCCATCATTGCATTTCCTTGAATCATATAAGGTATTCTCTGCTACAGTATCCTTCATATTCATACTCCGAAGTGATTAAAGAGATTGTCAATTTTGTAATATTACCGCTTGTTGATTACCGTCCATATTCACAAGTGTGCTATTCCGATATTCTTTTGTTCATAAAAGTGTGATATATATATATATTGTTTAATACTTCAAATAAACCTTTTAATTTGCAAAACAAATCTACTTCTTGGCTCAGTGAGGTCAGGGGGATTCAAAGAGAGGGGCGTTATATAAGGGTACATCATCCAGATTTAAAGAACTTTGACATAAAAGTATATAAATAAGGGCTTCCATTGGGCATCCCATCCTAAGCATTGATTTAGTTGGATTGCTGGAATGAAGTCACTTACAGATTGGGGGCTCGGTAGCCAGGGATTCTGGATTAGATCTACCACTTGTGCAGCTTAATACAATGTGCTAACTGACAGGATACATAAATCCTGTTGGGCTACTACACTGTTTTACGCTGTAAAAGCACCCCTCAAAAGGGAACACTCTAAGGAAATGGTCTGTTTTGCAAAATAAAATAACACATTTTCTGTAAATCAGGAAGGAAATCAATTTCCAGAATGGCGACATTGATAGATATCAAGATAGCTAGAGAGCACATTTTACATAAGCTATTTGTGAGAGGTGAATGGACTGAGCAGGACCAAAATGTGTGGTTGCAGGCAATCACACGACAGGTCACTGCAACTGGGTTAGATATCTGGAAAGATCAGGGTCCCTTACACGTGGCCCTGAGTGAACTATATATGGCCCCTAAGGCCAAGGACGAGCACAACAAGATTGACAGGATAGTGTCATATTTATATTTATATATGGGAGCCATACAGGATAAATGTGCTGAAGGCCAAGATCTAGCAGGTAGGCAAGTGATGGCATTAGAGAAGGCCCATTGTGATCTGGACTCTTCTGGGCAGAGGCTGCAGAGGAGCCAGGAGTTAGAAAATGATAGTAGGCAGTATCTAGTTAAAATCAAAGGGGAGATGGGTGTCCTGCAACAGGAAAGGGCAGACCAGGATACCAGAATTCTGGCCTTTCAGAAGGAGTATCAAGAAGGTTTGGACTCCCTTCTGCAGAGCCAGAAAAAGCTGGAGCAACAACTGGATTTCAATAGGGCATGCACAGAGCAGGTAGCCATCCTGCAAAGCCATCTAGATAGAGTGACGGCAGAGAGCAATAAGCTGATTTTGAAAGACCTGGACACCCAGGCCGAGTTTGACGAAGAGCGCGGGAAATCTGGTGCCCTTCAAAGGCAGAGGGATGACCTGGTGGCACAGAGGCAGGCTCTTGCTCAGGAAAGAGACACCTTAGGCCAGGAAGTCTGCCACTTAAAAGGCAAGCTGGAAGAAAATCACCTGGACCTCCAGGGACTGGGTGACCTCCAAAAAGAGCATCACATCTTGTTAGAGCACACCAGGAGGGTGGAAGATGCTCTGGCAAGAAAGGAGCAGGCCAGTAGGGATGGGACTCAGGAAGCATCCCTCCTGCAGCAATGATTGGCCCAGTACTCCAGGACCAACCAGGAAGCACAGAGAGAAAATGAGGCTCTTTGTCAGCACAATGATAGGCTCCAGCAACAGGTAGCCATGCAGGAGAGACTGATAGAGTCTAGTAAGGCCTTGATTGAGGATCTGAAAGCACAGACTCTTGCAGTGCAACAGGGAGCAGGGCCTGATAGAGATGAGGTTCGCTGGGAAAGGGAAACACCTGAGCATAACCTCAGGAGCCCTAGTACCAGAGGCCTCCATCTCTCCCAGTCCCTGGACTCTGCCACCCCCATGTTCCCTGGCGCACATGAGCCCAGGGCCACGGGGATGGCAGATTACTATCCAGTCAGAACTATGGAGCGCATAGGCCAGTACCTCCCAGGAATGGATGGGCAGGCATCCGGGTATGGGCACCCAAGTACAGTGCAATTTAGTGGGGAACCCCGGTAGAGTAGGCCCAATAAGGGCATCCTGAAAACCTCTGCCCAGTTAGGTCAGTGGGGGGTACCCATCAAATCCTGGGAGCAAGGAGGAATCAGAAGACTCCTCTGAGCTTCCCAGGACACAGGAGACTAGGTCCCCACATTCTGCCAGCCATTCCCAGGCTCGCAGAATCTGGGAAAACCTGGAAGATCAGACGGGCACCTCTGGGAGCAGTGCTTCTGAGTCAGAAGATGAATGGACCAGGGTTACCCGAACTAAGAAGGCCAATAAGGCAAAAAGGGCCTTGCTTAAGGACCCCTTAAAACAGATCAAAGCAATAAGGAGCGTCATCACTCCTTATCATAAGAACTCCAAGTATTCTGTTTGGGAACACTTGGAGATCTTTGAGCAAATGATGGAGACTTTCCATTTGAAAGACAGCAGTAGCTGCAAGCAGTATATAAAATGGACATTCTCCCCAGAATACTCCAGTTTCTTTGCAGGGCTGGAGGATCAAAATCATTCAAGTTGGTCCACCTACAGGGCGGCCATCTTAAAGCATTTCTCTGTTCATAGAAATTCCCAAGAGGCTCGCAAGGCAGTCAACAATTTACAATGTGGGGAGGATCAGGCCCCACAAGAATTTGTGCAGGAGTTGAAGCATGCCTTTGCGCAGACTACTAAAAGGGTGCGCACGGATAGCAAAGAATTTGTAAATATGTTTTTCCATGCCTTACCCAAATATTTCATGACTCAGCTAGTGAGAGATTTTCATGAGAAAAGGTCACTAGACTGGGTCATTGAACAGGACACCCGAATATATGAGGGGCAAAAGCCCATAGAAAATAAAAATAATGCCCAGAAAAGCCCCAAACCAACCAGCACCCCTGCTGCTGCCAAGGTGGCAGAGGTAAAGGTTGCCCCCATTTTAGATTTGGAGGTGGGGGGCCTAAAAAAAACATGCCTGCACAGAATAATTCTAGGCCCAGAAGGCCCTTGGGCCAGTCACAGACTGTGAGCCAATGAGGTAGTCCCACAAATGGGGTCCCTCACTCCCCTGACTATGTAAGTTCCCTCTACAAGGGAAACCGACCCATTCTGGGTTATGTGTGGACTCCTCCAGCCCAAGGGGGGGGATCCAAACATGCACCTAAACCAGGGAACTTCCCTCCTAACTTCGCCCAGGAGGGCAGACATTCACCAAATCCTGGGCAGAACTTTTTCCCCAGATATCCACAAAAGGTCCAACCCCAAAATCATCCATCCTTCTTTCCCCACTTCCCTGAGCCCAGACCACCTAATCCGGGAGAGGGGAGGCCAAGGGTGGAGGTGTACCCAAATCTTCACATCCCCGGGTACTACCAGAGAAGGAGAGCTACCCTTCCCAGGATATGCCCAGAGGAGAAAACAGAACCCCGTATCAGCCTGAGTGGGTTTCCCAGTTAGAGCGCCAGGTCCAAAATATGGTACAGAATCTGGGTCGCATGCTGAGGGCTCAGAACTCTCAGATGGGCATGCCGTCACAGAATGCCCCAAACTCTGGACATGGTGCTCCAGAACAATGATGGGGAGGGAAGATACTATTCCCCGGTCCAAGTACAGGGTACAATCTTGCCACTGGTGGATACTGGATCCCTAGCTACCCTTCTGTCCAAAAAGGCCTCTGATGAACTGAATTCAGGAAGGGGGGATAATTACCAAATTCTTCTCACCTTTCTTCCTGGACAACTTCAAAACTTTGACGGGAAGGAAATTCCCATCGAGGGGACTGTGGATTTGGACATTAAAATTGGGCGACACAAGGTGAAACACCCGGTCATAGTAGTGACTCCAGAGGGCACCCCTTTTTTGCTCCGGAATGACCTCCTGAGAAGGTTGTCACCCCTAATAGACTGTGTAAACAAGCTCCTCTGGGCCCAGACTAGCAGACCAATAAAATTAAAACAGAGTGTAAACCATATTAGTTTAAACGACACATGCCACATGGATGAACAAAAATCTGACCAAGTAAAATTTCACTTCCAGAACAACCAAATTCCAGACGTGGCAGTAATAGCAGTAGGACAACAGACTGGTGATGGGGGGTCCTCTCTATTTCTGGAAATCAACCTTCCTTCCAGTTTAAGGTGGTATTCCACACTGGAAGGAAACACTCTGAAATTCTTCACCAATCCACAATCAGACATACCCTCTCCGATCGTCCAGAAAGATGTGAAATCAGTTTAGAGCCTGGCTGATGTTCAGCAAATTGGAGAGCAGTTGTTCATCCCTGTTCAGTTAAATGAAGAGAAGGACTCTGTTATCGCCCGAGTGTGTGTGAACAACGGTAAGAGCTTCATCAGTGAAGCCATGTTCCGCCAACTCCCGAAAGATCCAGCCATTCCCACATTCAAACTGATAGACAAATGGGACATGTATTTGGAAGCACCCAATTCCAAACATCTCCTGCCAAGCAGGTGTATTCTGAAAATCTCTATAGGCAACAAGAGCTTAGTTCATAATTGTTGGGTCGTGTGAGACGTCACTGCCTCCTTTTACTTAGGCAGTGACATTCTCAATCGCTTTGCCATTAGTTTGGACCTAATAAACATGAAGGCTTGGTCCCGATTAGTGGATAATCCCATGGGCTTTGATGATCCAGAGAAAGCATTTAGGTCAGTCAGCTGAACTGCCACCTTATGCAGTTGAAATTCAGATTGGAGAGGAAGTCACCATCCCAGAAAGGACCCGAAAAATTCTCCCTGGAAGTGAAAGTTAAAAGAGGACAAAAATTGAAAAACCCTGATGCTTATATTCATCTAAATGCTTCTCTCCAACAGCAAGGGTTGGGGGTAAATCCAACACCATTAGTCAATATAGAACATGACACCATTCCAATAGAGGTGGATAACAGCGACTTAAAGAGTATCACTCTAGCCGCAGGCACCATTACTGGAATGGCGGTTGATGACCGACATTGTTCCATTGATTTAGGCAATGAAGTGTTAGGACCAATCCCCAAGGACTGTTTCGACAGTGACAGGTATGACAACACAACACCAGACATGATCTTTACCCGGCATGGGGGGAACTTCCTGGTGTACACTTCCTGTCCTTATGGCAAGGAAGATGTGACTTGTGACTTCAGAAGGGATGAGGTGATTTTCCAGGTCCATGAGGGCTGCCTTTCCCACCTGAAGCCACCAGTCCAAATCAGCACTCTGACCAGGGACTTCTCCACCCAGCTGGAGGAGGCCGCTGAGATAGCGAAACCAGAAGTCTTTCCAGGCTTCAGGCAGATGGTTGAAGAGAGAGTCAACCTAGCGGATGCCTGTGAGACTCTGGAGCAGAAGCAAAAGTTGAAACAAGTTTTCTTGGATTTTCAAGATCTCTTTGCAGTGGACTCATATGACTGTGGTCGCACCGTCATCCACACAACAACAATTCCCACGGACCCTGGCATGACTCCGGTGTTTGTGAAGCAATATCGCTGGCCTCTCGCATCCATGGTGTCCCTTACTGAAATAATTAAGAACCTTGAGTCCTGCGGTATAATCCGTCCGGTCCACAGCACCTTCAATAATCTGGTGCTGGGGATATTGAAGCCAAACGGCCAGTGGAGACTTTGCGCCGATCTTAGGTAGCTCAACAAAGGGGTCCATACTTCCCGATGGCCTATTCCCTACATCGACCAAGGGCAGGCCCAGATCCAGGGGTCATAGGTATTCACTGCAATAGACCTGACCAATGGATATTGGACTGTGCCTGTCAGTACGGAGGACCAATATAAGCTGGCTTTTACCTTTGGGGGTCAGCAGTATACATGGACTCAGACTCCTTTCGGTTACATCAACTCCGGCAATGAATTCAACATTTTCCTACACAAGGCCATGCGCGACCTGGGCGCGAGGGGTAACCTGGCTTATGTAGATGATGTCCTCATCAAAAGCTCAACTGTTGAGGGACACATAGCGGAGATCCGTTATGTTCTGACACAGTTGAGGGCCTCCGGAGCAAAACTTTCCTTTCAGAAAGCACAGTGGTGTAGAACCCGTGTTAATTTCTTGAGGCATGAGATTACTCCTCAGGGTCTCTGTCCCCAGGAAAAGAAAGTGGAAGCACTCCAGAAACTGAAGGACCCCACAACTCTCCAGGAACTAAGGAGCCTCTTTGGACTGACTAATTACAGCAGAAAGTTCACGGAGGGCTACGCAGAGATCACCAGACACCTGATCCATCTCTTGAAGGGGGGGTCAAGTGGGAATTGGGTCCAGAACAATCCGAGGCAGTAAGACAGCTCAAAAGAAGCCTCTCACAAGCGTCTTGCCTAGCATACCCTGTCAGAAACATGGAGTTTTTCTTGGAGACAGGGTTCTCTAATACATGCTTGATTGCAGTATTATACCAAAAGCAGGACAAGGTCCATAAAGTAATCTCCCATGTGAGTAAAACTTTATCCGCTGTGGAGGAAAAATTCAACGACTGTGAGAAGGCACTCCTGGACATGGTGTGGGCATTGAAGAATTACTGCCCGTTTATCCAGGGGGAACACATCATAGTGGGGACTCCACACCAGCCTCTGCAACATCTCCAAAGGTACAGAATCTGGGCCGGAAATGTGAGTAATTCCCAAATTACATCCTGGATTCTGTCAATGCAAGGCTTTCCTGTGGAGGTCAGATATGGCCAAAACAAGAAGAGTCCCCTCGCGCAAGGTCTGGCTGGCTTGCATGATTGTGCCAGAGAAAACTGTCTCGAGGACGAAAGTCTAAATATCAAAGACAACATGGAGGCATACCTTAATTCCCTACACAAAGTCTTTGAAGAAGACAAGTGTGAGGGAATGCCCACTGTCCATGTGGATGGTGCTCTTACCATGTTGACAACAATGGGGAAAAAGAACTTGTGGCAGGTTTATGGAATGCATGGGTGAATGAGTCCCCAGAACCCTCCGCTGGGTACAAGATTGGTCCCCGAAGTAGCCAAGTGGCAGAGTCGATGGCTGTGCATCAAGCCATCCTTACTGCTGTCCAACATCAACTCCACGAACTGGTCATAATCACAGATTCGGATTATGTATGGAACAGGCTTGTGGAGCACCTGGTTAACTGGAAAACCAGAGGCATGCTATGTGCTAACAACAAACCCTTGAAACATGGGAAGTTAATCCAAATATTGATGATCTGGTCACCTCGAATGGGATGACCATCTACTGGAAAAAGATCAAGGGTCATTCCAAAGTAGAGGGACCAGACAAAACTGGAAATTACTTAGCTGATCAGCTGGCCAAAACTGGGGCCATCCAAGGGGATCTAATTGAGGTCGAGTCCTTGTTGGGGGAAATCCAGGTCACTGCTATCACTAGGTCCCAGACAAATGATATGATATGATATGATATGGTATTTGTAACGCGCCTATACACAAGTGTTTCAAGGCACGACGAGGCAGGGAGGGAGGGAAACAAGGGGAAGACAGACAAACGATCCTACTAGGCCAGGTGTCATTCAGATCGCGCAAGTGCAGAGGTAAGGAGAAAAGGAGAAAGTGCAAGGGGAGGAGGTGGGGGGAAGTGCAGTACAAGGTAAGTAGCGTAATAAAATAATAAATAATAAATAATAAATAATAAATAAAAAGGGCCAGCTGGTGGCAAGTGCGAGGTAAGTGCAGAGCAAGTGCTGGGAAGGGGGGCTGTAGGGATACAGTGACAGTCCCACAGTGCAGGGGGAGCCAGGGAGGCAGTGCAAGTGGAGAGTGGCTGGGCCCTGGACCGAGGTCGCTGAGAGTGGCCCAGATGCAGGTTTAGTGCAGAATTCAGTGGGGAGTTAAGCAGGTTTAGCATGGGAGAGGGAGAGAGAAGGCAGAAGCGAAGAGGAAGGTTTTGAGGTACTTCCGGAACCGGAGATGGTTCTCCTAAAGTTTCAGGGAGGCAGGAAGGCTGTTCCAGAGGGAGGCCCCTGCTGCGGAGAGAGATCTACCCCCAGCTCGTTGCTTCGAGAAGCGGCTGACCATGAGGGAGTTGGAGACGGATGAGCGAAGGGCTCGTGAAGGAAGATATTTAGGAAGAGAGAGTTGAAGGTATTTAGGCCCCAGGCCCCAGAAGGCCTTGTGGACAATGCAGAGGGTTTTGAACTTAATCCTCGCAGCCACTGGGAGCCAGTGAAGAGATTTCAGTCCTGGAGAGATACGGTCCCTGGGCTTGAGGCCAAGGACAAGTCTCGCAGTTCTGTTCTGGATAAGTTGCAGAGGGCGGAGAGTGGAGGCAGGCAGATTAAGATAGAGGCTGTTACAGTAGTCCAGCCTAGAGAGAACCAGGGCTCGGGAGACAGTGAGCTTCTGGGGGAAGGAGAGGAAGGGAAGAATACCTCTGAGGAGGTGCAGCTGGTAGTGTGACTTCTTAGAGATGTCAGATATATGAGGAGAGAAGGAGAGTGTGGAGTCGAAGATGACCCCGAGGTTTTTAGCCTTGCAGGTGGGGGCGGGAAGGGGGCCAAGGGAGGCCGGCCAGAGAGCTGCAGCGAAGGAGGGAGTGGGTGTGCCGATGAGTAGAATCTCAGTCTTACTGGCGTTAAGGCAGAGGTCATTGGCGGCACACCATTCCTGGATAGCAGACAGACAGTCGGAGATGAGGGAAGGAGAGGAGGAGGCCGAGGGTAGCCTGAAAATGAGCTGGGTATCGTCCGCATAGCACTGGAAGTGGGGGCAGAGAGCGGCGATGCGGTGGGCAAGGAGTGCCAGATACTGGTTGAAAAGCCAGGGTTGAAAAGCCAGGGAGATCAATGCTCACAATGATCTCTCAACTGTCTTGTGTGTGCACAATTTCAGCCAACATCCCTCACACACCATGCACCTCTCCAAAAGAGGGGGATGACACTGCCATGGTCAGATTTACAAGTCGACTTTATCGTGCCCGTGATTCGCTCCTCTAGGGGGAATAAGTACATGTTGACCGTGACATGCTTATTTACTAAATTGGTGGAATGCTTCCCGGTCCCAAACTGCAAGGCAGAAACAGCAGCTGCCCTGATGATCAACCACATCTTTTCGCGTTTTGGACTACCATCATGATATGATATGATACTGCCATATCATATCATACCCCAAAGGATTGAGTCAGACAGAGGTAGCCATTTCACCAGCAAAGTAATAACAAAGATGTGTGAGATACCTGGGGTTAAAAGGAAGCTACACATTGCTTACCGGCTAGCCTCTAGTGGTGCAGTAGAACGTTACAACAAAACCATTGTGAGCATATTAAAAACATTTGTGGCAGATTCTGGGCCAAGTTGGGATATTCGTTTACCTCTTGTCCTAATGATGGCCATCAGATCTACCCCTTCATCTGCAACAAAAATGTTGCAGTTTGAGCTGATGACTGGATGCAGGATGGTGCTTCCCCAGCATCTGCTCTATAGAACCCAAGAGCAGACATTGATCAATGCCTCCACAACTCATGAGTATGTTGAAAATTTAAGAAAACACCTTCAACATGCTTTTGCCTATGCTCAGCGGAATCTAGAAAGATCAGCCGATAGCATGAAGGCCCACTATGACTTGAAGACTACCACAAAAGAATACAATGTAGGAGACCGGGTCTATCTATATAATTTCCAAAGGAACCAGGCCAAACAGCTGAAATTTCTGCCTACCTGGAAGGGACCTTTTGAAATTGTAGAGAAGATCTCCCCAGTCGCCTACAAGATCTGCATACCCAAAGGCAGTTTGGCAGAGGGGGAAGAAAAGTGGGTCCATATTAATCAGCTAAAGTGTTGCCATCCCAGGCACACTCTGAAGCAACTGGAGGAGTCCTCTGGAACCCCAGAGGGGGCCACTCCAGATTAATAAAATTCCAACTCGAAAACCATTCCACACATAGTCTATAAAATACAATAATAACAATGCAAATGTCTTGTGATTTAAGAAATGTATGTGTCCGCCCCACTACATTAATAGTGATGGGGAAATGTCTACGAATATGTTGTTGCCTTTTTGCTTTGTCATCCTAGGAGAGAGATACCATGGAGAATGACCAAGGAGAATGACCCGTGGACCGGGAGCAAAGAGCCGAGGGGCATGGGGTAGCGCTCAATACTCCCATCAGGACTGGCGAGGAGAACCGATCGATCCACCCCTGATAGAGGAAAAGATACTGAACTTTGCCATTTGCGGAATCCGTACAGATGATGCGGACATCCCGGTCTTGCGAAGTTCCATCGATGAAAGTTCAATGGCCAATCGCAAGAGGGGGGCTTGTGGGATGTCTTAACCCACTAATCCGAGCCCTGCAACAGTACTGTGCATTGCTGGCAGCAGAAACATCAGAATGGCCACAGGAAAGCATGCTGCTCGCTCAAAATCATCCAAAAATGCGCAGTAAAAATCTGAAAGATAGGCTGCCATCCACTTTTGCCTATCTTAGTGAGCAAAGGAGATAACTGGCCAAAGCCACCATTGAGCTATCCTCCAAGTAGCCTGAAACCACTTGGAAATAGCAATGCTGATTGCCAAAAGAAAAACAGAGCTGTTGGGAATCCGTTTCCTTGATTGTCAAAAATGTGCTAAAATCATGGCTCACAAAGCTCCTAAAAGATCCAACCTCTTGGTTGGGTGTTCCACATTACTCTACTGCAAGAATCCACATCAATACAATGGGCCTCATCACGACCTTAAAATCGGTGGTAACGCTATTAGAGCCGATTTTAAGGGTCCGTCGGATCACAAGTCCAAATACCGCCGGCGCCATTACAGCCGGCGCAAGTACAGCCGGCTGTACAAGCGCCAGCCATAACAGCGCCATGAACCATTTGCGCTAAAACATCAGTAATCATGAGTCCGGCGTAGGCGCTATTAGCGCCAGAAAAGCGGCAGACAATCCACCGAAAATACCTCCAGCAAAAAGCTGGAGGTAACAGAACACAGGCCACAGCATTAAGGGCCCAGGTGGAACCACTGCAAATCAGAGGCCTACAAAGGACCCACCCATGCACAACACACCCTCCCCAACACCATTACACCAGCAGGAGCAGAGAGAAGACAGAAATAAGGGCCCAGGTGGAACCACTGCAAATCAGAGGCCTACAAAGGACCCACCTATGCACAACACACCCTCCCCAACACCATGCTGCCATTTGGAGCCGGGACCCTTGATGTGGACTTCAACCTGATGCACCTGGAGCTACAGAGGCCAGCCAACCAGGCCAGGGCCCTGGGAGTTCAGGGGGCAGTGGGGATGAGGAGAAGGAGGGGGAGAACAGCACCAGCAAGGTGTCCAGCCATCCCCAGGGTCAGGCCAACACCCTGGGTCCTGACTCAGTTGGTGACAGAATATCGACTGGACAGGGCAACCATCACCCAGTTGCTGGACACAATCCAGGGTGACATTGGCAGCCGCATAGCCCCCAGCACGGCAGTACCTCCCCTAGTGAATCTTGTGTCTGTGATTCAATTTCTTGGGACTGGCAGCTACCAACATACCGTTGCCATGATGCATGGAATGGCCCAGTCCACATTCAGTGCCATGCTGGGACAGGTGCTTGATGCACTGTTGAATCATGTGAACAAACACATTGCATTGCCAGCCACACAGGCACAGCTGCACCAGCTGAAGGTTCAATTCTATGCCATTGCCCAAGTCCTGAATGTAATAGCAGCCCTGGACTGCACACATGTGGCACTCATACCACCCCAGGCACATGAGGTTGTCTACAGAAACCGTAAACAGTACCATTCCCTCAACGTGCAGATGACATGTGGTCCTGACCTCACCTTCAGCCACTGCTGTGCCCGCTACCCAGGATCCAGCCATGACTCCATGGTCCTGCGCAACAGTACCCTGCCGGCATACATGGAAAGGCATTGAGGCCAAAACACATGGCTACTGGGTGAGTACAAATGTATAACATAAAGCATGTCAATCCACAACAGATGGTGCCTGTCACAGAATCCATTATTCCCAAAAGGCAGCAGCATTACTGCAGCATTCACATTCAAGCACCTTGCACGATAAACCTTGGACATGTCCAACACAGCAGAACACACCGATGCAGGATGTAAGAAATGTGGCGGCACAGTGACATATGGAAGCCCCACCACAATAAAGCCTCCTGTGTGAGTGGCACCATGGCTCCGAACACTGACACAGTACAGAAATCCCAGCCTGCCCACCCGACAGTAATGAAATTCCAAACCATAAACTGGCACATCCACAAATACACCACTCATAAGTAGGCCGAGTAATGACAATGTACATCCCACGAACACTGTCCCCAAAATGGCCAGGGAAATGCATGGAGAACAGTACAGAATAGTAACGACCAGCAAATGCAACATTAGCCAAATGCATTTGCAATGACACATGAGGCAGCCACTTCTGTCATGCAGAAGTAGATGGAAGGGCCCCCTTATCCTGTGACAAATAAAGGAGTACTGTTACATACAGAAACATAGGCGTACCAAGTGGAGATGACCCCATAGATTCAATCGTGCCCGTAGAACAGCACACTCCACAATGTTATAGGCCAAATGATAAAAATGGCAAAATGACACTGATGACAGAGCTCTGTACACCCACTGGACTTACCTTGTCCCATACCTGCTTTCTCTCCCCTGCAGGTGATTCTGAATATCCCCAGTACACATGGCTCATGACCCCTGTGCGTCACCCACACACGGAGACGGAGCGGGCATACAACCTTGGCCATGCCCATACACGGATCTGCGTGGAGAGGGCATTTGGACTACTGAAGGCAAGCTTCCGGTGCCTCGACTACACGGGAGGGGCAATGATGTATGCACCAGAAAAAGTTGGCAAAATTGTACTGACATGTGCCATGCTGCACAACATTTGCTGTCGCAGAAATGTGCCACTGCCCCCTGATGCTCATGTGCAGCCAAGGAGATGAAGTGCCAGAAGGTGTTGCACATGCACAAAGGATTGGGCTGAGGGAGGGGAGGTTGGCCAGACAGGGATTGATTGATGGATTCTTTCAGAAATGGGTAATGGGTAAATTGGAAATATGTCACTTCAACATTAAATTGCATTAGTAACAATCACTACTGTCCATGCATTGTGATTTTTCTAATGTGATTTATTTTCCATACAACAAATCCCCCTCCCCCAGTGAACAACAAGCACACACTCCCCTTCCCTCCAGTAAACACCCAGCACACACTCCCCTCTCCCCCGGTAAACACCCAGCACACAATCCTCCCTCCCCCAGTAAACACCCAGCACACAATCCCCCCTCCCCAGTGAACTCCCCCAACTGTGCAGATAGGCACATGTGTCTCATCAGAGCACCAACAATGATGCCATGCACCACTAGGATGGTCGCAGGCGCTTTCCTTTTCCGGGTCCCTCTGGTGTGCGTGCCCTTAGGTGGCGCATAGACCGGTGCCTAGGAGATGGCTTTAGGGAACCCTCCATGGGTGTGGTCGATGTCGAAGGGACTGAAGCAGTGGCCATCATGTGCTGTCGCATGAGTTTGTTTCCCTCCCTTGTCTGCTCAGCAAGTGCTGAGACTGCCTCCGTCAACTCCCTCACTCGTTGGCCGAAGCCTGTCAGGGCAGCGGTACATTGTTCTACGACACGGCGTGTGCGCGCATTGTCCCGCGCTATGTATTTGTACCCATTCCGTATAGATGCACTGACAGCCTTGATGTGCCAGCACTGCACCTTGCCCATCGATTCCACCCTGGCCTGTTTGGCCTCAATAATGTTGAGTTGGCCCATCACTGCGGCCCCAGTGATGAAGGGCACCCCTGGTGTGTCATGTGGTGGCCTGCGACTTGTGTGCTGTCGGGGGGGGCTGCATGGCGAGATGGTGCCAGCTTGGAATGGGCTGTCTGGCTCAAGAGTGCCGGTCTTCTGGGCTGCCATATGATGGCGTGTCCACGTCCGGCTGCGGTGTGCGGACACGACGCACAGGTACATGTCGACTTTGTGCATGCTGTGTGCCTAGGCTTGGGCTTCCCTGGGGTGTGATCATCCCTTTGGCCTCATAGCTTCTGGGAGAGTGTTGTCCTCCGGCATGATGGCCACATGGAGGTGTTGCTCCCATGTCAGGCTCCGATCCAGACCTCTGTCCCTCAGCACCGGGGCTGTGACTGGTGGCTTGGGGCGAGCTTGCTGTTGCCTCCCTGCGGCCATGTGGCTGCTGCTGCTGTCTGGTGGTGCTGCCTTTGGGTGAAGTGGGTGTTGGCCTGGGTCGCCTCCTTTCCGTGCAGCCTCTTTGTGGGGTGCTGGTGCTGGTGGAGGGGCGCTGCCATGGGCGCTGTGTTGGTGTGGCCTCCTCCCCATCATCTTCATCCCGTTGGGATCGACGTGAGCCTGTGGGGTACATAGGGTGTGGGTTGAGTTCAATGCTACATATATTTGTGTGATGCAGGTCATGCCAACAAGTGTGATTGAAGACAGTAACAATGAGGCATTCAACTTGCATTCTGTTCAGTCGCCATGTGGTGCTTGTTGTGAGTGTGTATGGAGGTACATTGAATGGGAATGTCGGAGTGACAAAATTGCATGCGTGGTTGGGGTGCACTGCACTCTGGGTTTTGGGGGTATATTCATGCACACTCGAACTCTACGTAGCTGTCCTATGACTATGGATGTCTATCCCCTGCCCCTGTCATTCATGCACTGCACGTGCAGGGTCGACTAGGTAGCACTACGGTTCAATGGATGTAGGCCTCACTTATGGGTGTATGCAGTACCTCACACACATGTCTTCGTATTCATTCACTCAGGGTCTGCATGTGTGGTACTTTCAGCTGCATGTATTCGGGAGTGGGACTCACCTGCAGTTGGGCCGATGCCAGTGCCTGCCTCTGCTCCACCAATGCCCTCAATGGTGCCAACATATATTAGGGCTGTCGTTTTCTCCTCCCAAAGTGTGAGTTCGGGTGGGGGTGGGCCTCCTACAGTGGCCCTGCTTGCACTCCTGTGCTGTGACAGGATGCCACGGACTGGCAACCGCAGGTCGTTCAGGTGCTTGCAGCAATCCTCCCCATCCCGGGGGACGCGCCCCACAGCACTGACCCTTTGGCTGATGGTTTGTCATATTTGTGCTCTGTGCTGGCCACTTGTTTTGCGCTGCTGCAGCTCCTCGTGGTGTATCTCGGCCTCCTCGAACAGTACTGCTAGCTCCTGGTCACTGAATTTGGGCTTTATCACCCTGTCTGGTGCGCCGGATTTAAAGGTTTGTGCTATTCGTGATAACGCCATGGACCGGGGCGCATGCACGATAACTTGTGATCTGGCGGATTATCCACCGGGGGCCTTGGCATTAGCACTATTTACATCCGACGGATAATCCGCCGCATTACCGCTGAAGTCGTGATCAGGCCCAATATCAGCAAGAATACTATGCTATCAGAGCAAAATCCTATTTTAAAGATACTGATGGAAAGACAGCTGTCAAAATGGGTGTAGTACCGTTACTCGCCTCTGTCAGGTGCTGGCGATTTATAATTCTAACAGGAGAACTGGTGTTTCAGAAGTCAAATATGCCAAAGAAGAGAATTCCATCAAAATGCGATATAGAGTGCCACACATTGATTTAATGTGGAAAAAGACTTGATTTAAGATATGTTGCTTATTGTAAATTTATACATTTTTTTTTTACAAGGAACTATGTTGCAATTGACCAGAAGGTAATCTGATTTAGTTAAAACTTCAAGAGGCCTTCTGTCCCTGAGAACCCTTCACACCTTTTCCCTGAACAAAGGAAACCTCCCCTGCCCTTGGATAAGAGATTGACAAGCTGGTGTGAACAGGAACTGGGGAGTGGCACCCTGGCCTGTTGCTCTCAGTCAAGACAATAGAGTCTTTCAACTGAATAGAATATGCTAAATTCGGGTGTAACTGTCAACAACTGCTCTGGGAGACACAGGACATGTGACCTCTGAGTCAGACAGCTTTATGGACGGAGACAAACCATTGTGGATTCAGGGAGCCCAGCAAATATATGTTTTATAATATTACGTATAACAAATTTTACCAAGCTGAGAAAAATATGACACTTTGAGATTCTTAAAATGAAAAATTCACCCACAATTTAAGACTAAGCTGGACGCCGTGTGATGTTCTGAGACCAAACCCCGGAATTATTAATATCACAGCTGCAGTGTTGTTGGTATGAACATAAGAACTTACAGTAATATGCCCAGAGAGCATGTGCATGCATGTATCAAATTTGGAACAGAATAAATATTGGGACACCCACCAAAAGTGCGAAATGTTGACATTTCTGAACCCAAGCTTGTAGGAACATGGGACTTGAACAGAGACATGCCTTAATTAATCTGTGATGTGTATATGTATTATGAACAACTTGTGTATTTGGGAAATATGTTTTTGGGTATAATTGATTTTCTATGAGAAAGCATATGGGAGTGTTTTCACCTAAGCCATGAACATGACACCGGGTGACACGCTGCTCCTGTCTCAAATCAGGGGACGGGAAATTCTCTGACCTATCAGGATCCTTAGAGGGTTGGGCATTGTAGAATCAGCCTCCCCACCCCGTTTGGAAACACATAAATAGGAACTGCTGAGACCCAGATAGAACACTCTCTTTTTTCCACTACTCACCGATTCCTGTGAAGCACTCTGCCAGACCAGATCCAGACAATATCCAGACAGAGACTCCAGACTTCAGATCTAGATCCAGAGACCAGAATTCTAGAACCCAAACTCTAGAACCTCGAAGCAGAGAGGCCTAAACCAAAAGCTGAATCCTTTTCAGCAGACTTCAGAATCTTTTGCAAACCTGATTCTCACATTCAACAGCCGGGCTGAGCTGTCTGCTTCTAGCTAAGAACCCTGTGCTAGAACCGAGGTCCAGACCCAGAAAGCAGTGCTGTAATCCAAAACCCATCAGATCCAGTTCAAGGGGCCACAGACCGCGTGCAGTGCTGAACGCAGAACCCAGAGGGCCTGAGACCGTCCGGTGGCGAGAGTGAAGCCAAAACCCTTGACCAGATCTTTGACAAGGCGCATTCCATTACAAAGCCTAGGAGTGAGTATCTAGTCTAGAACTGTCCATAACTAATCACTTAGTTTAAAGTAATCCTCTTCCATCCATCTCAATCTGTCCAGAAATGCATTATAGAATCTTGTGTCCATCCTGTTGATTTCAAATCTGTAAAGCACATCTGTCATTTTGAAATCTTGACTTTCTTTCTGCAAAATCTACCTTCACAAAAACCTCCGTAACTTTTGAACCGCACGTCCTAGAACAAAACTCTGTCATTTTAAAGCTAAGCTTTCCAACAAACATAAAACGGCATTCCAATTCATTATAGTTTTCCCTAATCACGATTTGTAAACACGGAAAAATTGCAGCGAATTGCAATTTGGCTCAATATCATTCTCTGTCAAAATAGCTGTTTCTTGTTCTCAATTGCTGAAATTCGTTTTCAATTTGATAATCATTCATGAATCATTGCTAGTGTTGACCAGAACCCATCTAAAGTAATTCTCACTAGTGCTGAATCTCCTTTAGTGAATTCAAATAAATTTAGTATATTTTCCCATCCATTGCAATCACATTCAAAAGCGTTTTGACCTGTGTTTTAAAATCATTCCTGTGTCTCTCTAAGCTTGCTGGTGGAACTGGGATTCAACTGCATTATTGATTGTATTTCTGAAACCCGTGTGCCCTCATTTCCATCTCTCCATATTGCATACTGGGGGGAGTGAGTAGTCACAGGGGAAAAAGTGATTATCTTGTCTTTTGATTGAAACCATATCAAGTTATTTCTGGGTTGCATTCTTTCCCATAATTGCATTTCCTTGAATCATATAAGGTATTCTCTGCTACAGTATCCTTCATATTCATACTCCTAAGTGATTAAAGAGATTGTCAATTTTGTAATATTACCGCTTGTTGATTACCGTCCATATTCATAAGTGTGCTATTCCGATATTCTTTTGTTCATAAAAGTGTGATATATATATATTGTTTAATTCTTCAAATAAACCTTTTAATTTGAAAAACAAACCTACTTCTTGGCTCTGTGAGGTCAGGGGGATTCAAAGAGAGGGGTGTTATATAAGGGTTCATCATCCAGATTTAAAGAACTTTGACATAAAAGTATATAAATAAGGGCTTCCATTGGGCATCCCATCCTAAGCATTGACTTAGTTGGATTGCTGGATTGAAGTCGCTTACAGCAAGCACAAGGTTCTGCTTCTCATCTACGAGATCAATTATTTAAATCAATGGCCCAAATGACAAGACATAGGGGATTCAAGGTCTAGCGTTATAATAAATAAACTGTTTAAGGCCCAAGAACACTGTGGCGCAGTTGCGCTGTATAATACTAGAGGTGGTATGTAGATCCCAGAGAGGGGGGGATTTGACCAAAAAACTGACATGACTTTGGCTACAACGTGTAGTTCCTTTCCTAATTCTGCCCAACGTGTACATCTCTCGATGTTACTTCGGCTCAGAAGATCCCAGCTGGTGTGCGCAACACATTGGGATAAATTAGCTGCTGATAATGTGTCTGTGGCCCAAGCACCCTTGGCTGTTAATGTTGTGGCATCAGCTGATTTCAGCATAGAGAAGTACCAAATAACAAAGGTGGTTTCGCACTCCCCACAGAGTGGGTCCACTTGTTAGCCGGTGGTATATAGGGTGGTCACAGACAGAGGATTTTAGAAATCCTCTGGTAACTGAGTCAGAGCGAAGAAGCATTGAGACTCCCTGCATGAATGAGGAGGAAATGAGCAATGCACCACCCATGCACTGCTGCTGTGCTTAGCGTGCACTAAAGTGGGTTGACTGTCACTCTACAATCCACTGCCTCCTTCCACTTACCCTGAACTGCGCTGCCCTGGCTGCACTTACTGAGCAATGCACCTCCCATGCACTACCGCTGGGCCTAGCACACACTAAAGGGCGGGGACTGTCACCCTACAATCCCCTGCCTCCTTCCACTTACCCTGAGCTGTGCTGCCATGGCTACTCTTATTGAGCAATGCACCACCCATGCACTGCCGTGGGCATAGAGCGCACTAAAGGGCAGTAACTGTCACCCTACAATCCCCTGCCTCCTTCCACTTACCCTGAGCTGTGCTGCCCTGGCTGCACTTATTCAGCAATGTGGCCCTGATTGCACTTCCCCTTTCACTCTCCATTGCACTTCCCTTTCTCCCTCCCCTCCTGAATCTGACGTTGCTTGCAGCAGTGGTGATATGGAAGAATCTGATGTTGCTTGCAGCAGTGGTGATATGGAGGAATCTGGTGTTGCTTGCAGCAGTGGTGATATGTAGGAATCTGATATTGCTTGCAGCCGTGGTGATATGGAAGAATCTGATGCTACTTGCAGCAGGGGTGATATGAAGGAATCTGAGGTTGCTTGCAGCAGTGGTGATATGGAGGAATCTGATGCTGCTTGCAGCATGGGTATATGGAAGAATCTGATTGTGCTCGCAGCAGTGTTGATATGGAAGAATCTGACATTGCTTGCAGCAGGTGTGATATGGAGAAATCTGGTGTTGCTTGCAGCAGTGGTGATATGGAGGAATCTGGTGTTGTTTGCAGCAGTGGTGATATGTAGGAATCTGATATTGCTTGCAGCAGTGGTGATATGGAAGAATCTGATGTTGCTTGCAGCAGGGGTGATATGGAGGAATCTGATGTTGCTTGCAGCAGTGGTGATATAGAGGAATCCGATGCTGCTTGCAGCATGGGTATATGGAAGAATCTGATGGTGCTTTCAGCAGTGGTGATATGGAAGAATCTGACGTTGCTTGCAGCAGTGGTGATATGGAGGAATCTGATGTTGCTTGCAGCAGTGGTGATAAGGAGGAATCTGATGTTGCTGACTAACATTGCTTCTGCAGATGAGGGCCCTTTCTGGTGGCATCTGAGGCAATTAATGGATAAACAGCTCAGTGGGCCATTGAATATGTGGGTTTCAAAGTGCCAAGAGCATATTATACATTATGACTTTAGCCTTGAATTGCTGCTTGATGCTGGGTAGAGCAAAACAAAACTGTGGGAGACGGATTGGATAAACACAATTGAGGCGGTGAGAGGCTATCGCCTATATTCAGGAATTCCCTTAGATGTTTGACCCTATGGTGTCTTCCTACATTACCTGCAAAGATTCCCAGGTCAGTATTGACGTATGCAACGTTTACGCCTGTGTCTTAACCTCTTTACTACCAAAGAGGTTGTAGAGGATGTCCCAAGCATGACCCGCACTCATAGCACCCATTTTGAAGTGCCAGGAACGTTCATGCCAAAATACGTGACGTATGATGAGCAAATAAACCAGCAGAGAGCCGCAGTGGGACTCTGCCCAGTACCTATCAGACGGGCAGTACCTATTGAAGCACCTACACTTAAGAAAACTTGGACAGTAAGGTACCCATTGAGAAATCCGTATCGACAAGTGAGACAGAATGACGATCATCAAAACGTAATGCCTGAAGAGGCCAAGAAAGTCCTAAGAGAAGACAAATGTTAACATCACAAGAACTCGGAATGACTCTCAGATAAAGAAAACGAGGACCTGTGAATGACAGAAAGAGAGGAAACACCATGGATAAGCAACATCCTGAGTTGAAGTTAAAAGGACAATGTCAAGTATAAGAAGCTTATGCCATAAGAGCGATGAAGAAATGTAACCAGTTTACACGTGTACATATGCTTGGAAACGCAAGAAGCTAAGGAAACTGTGCAGCTTGCTATGCTTAGTAGAAATTAGAGTGCAGCAAGCACCACTTATACATATCGACCTCAAAAGGAGCACTTTATATGATGTATATATCCACTTTCGCAAAGGGCAGAATCAACGGCAAGTTACTAGAGGCCCCAGGAAAGAAGGCTCTCAAACACGGGAATCGAAAGCCAAAGACAGAAACGAAACTCAGATGCATGAGACCCGTGCAAAGAAACCAAGGCCATCTTAGCTGACAAAGGCTAATACAATGTATGACGCCAAGAGCGGAGTATCCTGTGCAAAGGAGTCAAGATAAGCAGCAGAAGGCATTTGGTGGCCAGAAAAGCTAAAATCAAATACACAAATTACATGGAGACGGAGACGATTTCACAGTGCCTAAAACACATGACCTGCCAAGCAAGAAGAGTTGGAGCCTTTACACCTACACGCTGCCTTGAGCCATGCCCAGATATCCTAGATCTCCCAGACAGATAGGCAGCATCAAGGCATACAAATTAGAAACAAATTGACACATGGCCAGTCGGTCAGTGATGGATGGTGGTACTGGTTGGTGGGAGGCTAGGGGAACTGACGGGCACCCTGCACCTGGCCGACCATTCTGCATGCTGCTAAGCAAAGTGGAAAGAACAAGGTGACTTGGTATGAAACCAATCACAATGTACCAAGTAATCTAGGATCCTATAGTCTGTAGAACCAATGAGACGTCGTACTTTTAGTGACGTCCACAGTAGTCATTTTGAAGGAAGGGCTTAGATGCCCCACCTGACACTAGTTATCCAATCCTTTTACTCCACTACCATATACAGATATAGTACCTATAGTAAAGTTACCTTCCTATAATCAATAGAATTGCATGCGCCATTTTAGCGCTTCATGTCAGTGATGACAAGTTTTTAGTATAAAGGATGTGATTTTTGTGAAGCTCATCGGAGTTGAAGTGAGAAGGAAGATCGAGCAACAGCTGATATTCATAACTCCCAGTTTTTTGTACTTGTCATTAAACTGACTCCTTTTCCAAACCGTTGAGTTATCATTAACAATTTGATGCTTGAGTACTAATCTGCATCCCCATCCATCTCACGGGTGCTGCTATTCCATCTTAACGTGCTGTTTAGGAAAACCCCAGTCCTATGGGCCAGCTGGGGTCCCGCATGCATACTTGGTAGCAGAGATTGATGGTTATCGATTATGGATTAGATAAGACACCCATTGACCATCGACATAAAGTAACTCTAGGTCCTCATCAATATGACAATTTCTTTGCCATTCGGCCAAGTAGACTGTGAAGCTCGCCGTTGATAGTGGGTAGAGTAAATAGCAAAACCTCAGGTGAAGGCCTGAAGGGACCTGTACTTTCCCCTACAAACCCCTTCCCACTTCTACGAGCAGCAGAGCGGGCGAACGGCAGGAGAGGCGGTGACGAAGTCGGTAATCCCGAGCATCCAGAGAGGAAACATGCGAACGGTGAGAGAAAAAGACTAAATACTTTGGCAAAAGTACATGCTTACGAACAAGTAAGGGAAGGTAACAGGGGGAGGAGGAAGAAAAGAAAACAAAAATATAGTTAGAAGTAGAGTAGAATGTATATATTACATGGACGCAGTAGCGTCCATGTAGTTATGGTTAAGTTGGTGTTTCCATAGGAAGAGCATTTATTGGGTGGCTTATAACTTCGCTCCCTCTGGATGAATCCTCACCAAACTTTGCAAAAAAGTATATGGCCCACTCTGAATTTGTTTTTCAAAGTTTGGAGAGGTTTGGTCCGGGGGGGGCAAAGTTATAGGGGGAGTCCCAAAACCTTTGTTTTTTCCCATAGACATAATGGGAAAAAACTTTGCGCACGCCTACAGCCCAAACCGCTGGACGGATTTACACCATTACACATTGCGGCAGGAGCGGGGCTTGGTCCCGAAAGTGTGCTTTTGCAAATTTGGTGTAAATCCGTCCAGTAGTTTTTTTGGAAATGACCAAAATGTAAGGCAAAAAAATTTGTGATATCTCTGTTCGCTCCGGGGACGGACTTCCCGTTTCGCTCCGCGGACAGTGCCCTAATTGGCCGACCGGCTTGCGTGATGTCCGCGGACATGCGATGTGTTCGCTGATTGGACGGCGTGGTGGATGAAGCGCGTCAGATTTTCTGTGGCGCCCGCCATCTTGCATTCGCGGACGACCGCGGACAGCGCAGTGAAGCTTGGATTAAAAATTGTATTTAGTGGAGTGTGTTGGTGTGTAAGAGTGTTTGGGGAGGGTGGGGGAGTATGAGATAGGTTCAATGTTCTGTTTTTTTATGTGCTAGACACTTTTGTTGTGTTCGATTTTTCTGCGGACAACACGACTGTTCTGAAATGTTCGTAAATAAACAGAATGGATTCGGTGTCAAGTTGAAAGTGTTCTAAGAAGACTTGTGGGGTCCTGGAATGTTCGCAGGGGGTGTCCTGAAGAAATTGGCCCTCATTACAACTCAGGCGGTAAGGGGTTTACGGCGCCGTAAACAGCGCCGACCCTTACCGCCTGAGTACGAGGTCCCTTAGCGCCATGGCGGATTTAACACCTGCTTTTAGCAGGTGTTAAAATCCATGGCGCTAAGGGACCATGGAGTTAATTACGCCACCGTAATTTACGGTGGCGTAATTAACGCCTTCCCCACTGCCATTATGCCCTATGGGGCAAAAATGGGAATGGGGAAGGGTAAATGGGGATTGGGGACTTACCACCCCGCCAAGGTCGGAATGGGGCGGTAAGTCTGCCAACCACCATCGCATAAACGTAGTTTACGCCATGGTGGTAAAGTCACGGCCCAGGCGGTAACTTACCGCCTGGGTCGTAATGAGGCCCATTGTCTGTATTGTTCGTTGTCAAGCTGAAAGTGTTCTGAGAACACTTGTGGTGTCCTCCACCCCACCCCCTGCTCATTCCCCAGTGTGTCTCTCCCCTGTTCCCCCCACCCCCTGCTCATGCCCCGTGCCTGCCCTGTTCCCCCATCCCCTGCTTATGGCCCATGTCTCCCCTGTTCCCCGACCCCTGCTCTTGCCCCGTGTCTCCCCTGTTCCCCCACCCCCCGCTCATGTCCCATGTGTCTCCCCTTCCCCCCCACCCCCGCTCATGCCCCGTGTGTCTCCCCTTCCTTCCCCCCCACCACCCGCTCATGCCCCGTGTGTCTCTCCCCTTCCCCCCACCCCCCGTTCATGCCCTGTGTGTCTCTCCCCTCCCCCAGCCCATGCTCATGCCCCGTGTGTCTCTCCCCTCCCCCCACCCCCGCTCATGCCCCGTGTCTCCCTATTACCTCCATCCCCCGCTCATGCCCCATGTGTCTCTCCCCTGCCCCCCACCCCCTGCACATGACCTGTCTCCCCTGTTACCCCCCACCCCCCGCTCATGCCCTGCGTCTCTCCTCTTCCCTCCCACCCCCCGCTCATGCCCCATGTCTCTCCCCTTTCCCCTCACCCCCGCTCATGCCCCATGTGTCTCTCCCTTCCCCCCACCCCCGCTCATGCCCCGTGTGTCTCTCCCCTCTCCCCCACCCCCTGCTCATACTCTGTGTGTCTCTCCTCCCCACCCCCGCTCATGCCCCATGTGTCTCTTCCCCTCTCCCCACCCCTGCTCATGCCCCGTGTGTCTCTCCACTTCCCCCCACCCCGTTCATGCCCTGTGTCTCCTCTGTTCACCCCACCCCCATTCATGCCCTGTGTCTCCCCCCTTTCCCCCTACCCCCTGCACATGTCCTGTGTCTCCTTCCTTTCTCACCCCCACCCCCCGCTCAAGCCCCACGTGTGCCCTGTTCCCCCCACCTCCCGCTCATGCCCCGTGTCTCCCTTCTTTTCCCCCCACCCCCCGCTCATGCCCCGTGTCTCTCTTCTTTCCCCCCCACCCCCCGCTCATGCCCCATGTCTCCCTTCTTCCCCCCACCCCCCGCTCATGCCGCATGTCTCCTTTCTTCCCCCCCACCCCCAGTTCATGCCCCGTGTCTCTCTTCTTTCCCCCCTACCCCCTGCTCATGCCTCGTGTCTCCCATCTTTCCAACCCCACCCGGGCTCATACCCTGTGTCTCCCTTCTCCCCCCCACCCCCAACTCATGCCCCATGTCTCCCTTCTTTCCACCCCCACCCCCGCTCATGCCCCGTGTCTCCCTCCTGCACCCCCCACCCCCCGCTCATGCCCTGTGTCTTCCTTCTTTCCACTCCGCTCATGCCCTGTGTCTCCCTTCTCCCCCCCACCCCCGCTCACGCACCGTGTCTCCCTACTTCCCCCCCACCCCCCTCATGCCCCATGTCTGCCCTGTTCCCCCCACCCCCATTCATTCCCCGTGTCTCCCTCCTGTACCGCCCACCCCAGCTCATGCCCCATGTCTCCCTTCTTTCCCCCCACCCCCGCTCATGCCGCGTGTCTCCCTTCTTTCCTCCATCCCCTGCTCATGCCCCGTGTCTCCCTTCTTTCCACCCCCACCACCTGCTCATGGCCCGTGTCTCCCTCCTGTACCCCCCACCCCCGCTCATGCCCCGTATCTTCCTTCTTCCCCCGCTCATGCCCCATGTCTCCCTTCTTCACCCCCCACCCCCCGCTCATGCCCCGGGTCTCCATTCTTCCCCCCACCCCTTGCTCATGCCCCATGTCTCTGTTCTCCCCCCCACCCCCGCTCATGCCCCATGTGTCTCTCCCCTCCCCCACCCCCGCTCATGCCCCGTGTGTCTCTCCCCTCTCCCCCACCCCCCGCTCATACTCTGTGTGTCTCTCCCCCCCACCCCCCGCTCATGCCCCGTGTGTCTCTTCCCCTCTCCCCCACCCCCTGCTCATGCCCCGTGTGTCTCTCCACTTCCCCCCACCCCGTTCATTCCCTGTGTCTCCTCTGTTCCCCCACCCTCATTCATGCCCTGTGTCTCCCTCCTTTCCCCCTACCCCCTGCACATGTCCCGTGTCTCCCTCCTTTCTCACCCCTACCCCCCGCTCAAGCCCCACGTGTGCCCTGTTCCCCCCACCTCCCGCTCATGCCCCGTGTGTTAGGGAGAATTCTCTGTTTAGGCTGAATTTCCTAACCTAGTGAGTCCCCCAGCAGCTTTGCTGGATTTCTGGAGTTTGTTTTTTTCCATCCTGCCAAGAGTGAGACTCTTTTTTCTCCCACTCTTGGACATGTATGTGTGTAATTCCATTGAACTGTCAATGTGTTCGATGGGCTATGGGGTATTTTACTCCATAGGGTATCATATGTTTTTCTATGTGTGTTACACCGCACCCTATGTGTCGTAACACGGGGGCGCACTAGCGGGTCCCCCACCATAGACTCCATACCCGGGGACTGACTACTGTCTCCCCGGGCATGTAAAGTCACCATTGGCTTTACTAGACCCAAATTTACTAGCAGAACTAGTACCAACCATCTTATTGTGGACATACTAGTAGGGGTAATTCGAATACTCCTGGATCTGTTACTCGAGGGGGCACTGTCCCGTCCCCCCTCGTCGAGTTTTGGCTGGTGGCAGTGGAAACTACTTGTTATGTCCGATCCCGAACATAACCCTATGGGATTTGTCCCCTTGTTGGAGATTGATACTTTTTCTCATTAATCTCCGACGTACCACCGATCTACTTATCTTAAATAAGTTTATCGAGTGGTATTTTCTGCCAGAACTTGGTTTTAAAATGGCGTCTGTGTTCGCCTCTGTGACTCCTAAACCAAAGGTTGAGCCCTTTGTTCCACTTTTGGCGGGCCTCTGTCCAGAGACCCTCCAAAGTGGTGCCATTCTGTCTGGGTTACCTCAGGGGTGTGGGAGGGGGTTTAGGCACCCTGGACAGAGTTGCCCTGCCAACTCAGGTCGCACTCTGGAGTGATTGGCCCAGGTGGTGAGCCTTCCCGCTCACCACTTAGCATGTGTTGATTCACAGCTAGGCTGAATGAATGGGGGTTTTCTGCATAAAAGCAGGGCTTTTGTGATTGGATCTTCAGAAGTCGCCACAGGACCTAAGAATCCGACGAGGGTACCGCTGAGCCGACCTGCATGACGACACCTCCGGTGGAGCCCTGCGGATCCGACTCACGGCTTCCCGATGACAGAGGAGATCTCCCTGCCGGAGAGTCTCTTCCCCTGACTGGTGGGAACAACCAGTCCCCTTTGCTTTTTATTCGCCCAGGATGCAGTGGTCGAATTGCCGTGCAGAGCACTTAGGCAACCGGATAGCCACTACCCCTGTACCGCGACCAAAAGGTGGTGCCTTGTGACGGAGCACTCCGCGGCTGGTCTCTTCCCTGGTGGTGCACCAGTCTTTTCTTTCCTTCGACGACGAGATCATCTCTACTCTTGGCCAAGACCCGAAGTGCATCCACCACCAGGAACAACTGCCCCCGCCGGAGCTGCCCTCCACAACAAGGTACCGTGTCCGCCTGGCTTCCCTTGCGGTCGGTTCGAGCGAGGTGTTTTAATCCTCTCCGTTCCGCTGGATCGCCTCCAAGCTTTGCTCATTCTTTGTTCTGAACTGGTTCAAACAGCCGATAACAATTTGCTAGAAAGACTTGAATGCATCTCCAATAGAGACTTTTTGGGACATCGCGCCTTGCCTCTCTCCGAGTGGGCCTGGCCTCTGAACTTTATGACCTATTGTGATTCTTGCCTTCCTGCCTTGCATTTTCTCCGCAGAGGATTGAACTGTGTTGATTTCATAACCTGCCTATCTTTTCTCTTCCATCCTATCTACTATTCGAGTGTCATCTAGGTTGAGGTTTACACTGCCGTCTGAAAATAAGTGGTACCGGTAGAACCTAGAGTTGTCGATAATTTGCTAGGGGGATTGATCGTTTTCTACTCCGTAGAGTAATTGTGTTTGATTTGTTTGCCGTGATTTGCTTTAGTGTTTTCCATAGACGTTCTGTTATAAATAAATAACTTACTATCTTTACACTAAGCCTTGTTGCATGTTTGCTTGTCTTGCTGTGAAGAATTGCCCTATTTTGTATACTCCACATACTGACCAACTTTTCTTGAGAGAAGTCTGACTGCTCAGCCACAGCTACCAAGAGAATCTGTGTGGTACAGACTGTTACCAAGTGGGTTTTCCGCCAACGCCTGTAGTCCTAAATCTTTTGCAGTGGTCCCAGAGGGAACTGCACAGGTTTCCGCCTAACACTGGTGTACAGCGGTGGGATTTGTATCGAGTATACAGTTTAGAGTGCTTTTCGACACTGTAGGATAACTAACCACAAAACTTTGCACAAAAAGCAACTTTCAAAAAACATGTCTACGATGGAAACTTACAGTCAAGAATCTTTGTCAGGTGAAAATACTGAGAGTTTGCAAGCTCTCTGTAGGCAAGAGAATCTTTCTGTAAGAGGCAAGAAGTTAGAACTAATAGAGAGATTGCTGGCGAACCAAAGTCTGGGCACTGGTTCAGAGGAACCAAACTCTCCAGCAACTGTAGATAACAGTAATGGTATTGATCTGAATCGTAATTCTGATAATAGCGATGAAGAGGCTGACGAGGACGGAGAGACTAACGAAACTGTCTCTCCCGCTCCTCTACCTGCCTTACCAGCTGTGCCTACGGGGCCCATACCAGGTCCCACAAGTAACCCTGCTTATTTTGAACTTGAAAAAATGAAGCTCGAATTAGAATATAAACGGTTCTTGGCTCAATCTGAACGAAACCAAGAGCTCGAGTTCAGACGGATGAATGCCCAGGCTGAGCAGAAGCAAGCTGAGTTGAGACTCAGAGAAATAGAATTTAATCACAAGTTAGAAATGAAAAAGTTGTCTATGGAAAATGCTTCTCTCTCCTCTGGTTCCTCTAGGAGATCCAGTGCCAAAAGACCCCGGATGCCGAAGGAATTAGTGGGTATGTATGAACCGAGATTGGATGTGTTGGATTGGTTGAAACTGTTTGAATACAATCATGGGCTCCAGGACATCACCGGGAATGCATTGCTTCCCTGGTTGTTCTCTAGGCTCCCTCCTGTTGCAACTGATGTGGTAATGGAGTTGGGGGAGGCGGATAAGACGGATTACGAAAGTGTGAAACTAGCGTTGATAGCTAGATTCGGGAAGACCCCTTCCCAGTATCTTAAGAGGTTTAGAACCTTCAAAAAGCATGATGGTACCCCTTGGGCTACCTGGGTGAGTGAAGGGTTGAAAAACTTAGAGGGATGGATTAAGGGTTACAAAGTGAACACTTATGAGGGTATGCAAAATCTTTTTATGTTGGAGTCTATTTATGATGCCTGTTCTCCTGAGCTCAGACAGCACTTGGCTGATTCGAGGGAATTGGATTCCAGGGATCTAGCTAAGGCTGCTGACTTGTGGGTTGCCAACAGGGCTACTCACAAGGATTCTGGGGCAACTCAGAAAAAGGATGAGGGAAAACAGCCTAAAAAAGACTCAAAGGAGAATTCGAATAACTCACATTCCAAAGAGGGCCCCAAACAAAACCAGAAGGGTACGCCACTGGGAAAACCACAGCAGAATAGTGTTTCTTCTGGTGCCAAACCGGAAGGAGGTCAGAACAAGCCTCCATTCCAGAAAGGATTCGGTAAATGCTTTGTTTGTGGCTTTACTGACCACGTGAAAGGAGATCCCAGATGTAAGGGTAAACCTTCCTAAGCCTTCGCTCCAGAGGAGGAATTCCAAATGGCAAGTGGAAACTTTCTACTGCTAGCTGACGAACCCATTGGAGTCTCGGCCAGTGTTTCTTTAGTATCTCTGGGGTTGTGGGAACAACAGAATTTAGATGTCTATAATTCTATCCCCGATAATACTAAAGAGTATTATAAGGACAGTGTCCAGGTGAATGGTCAGGAGACTCCTGCCATTAGGGACACTGGGGCCAGCATAACTGTGGTGGATAAATCGTTTTTTCAGGCTGAGGATGTTGCTAAGGCACCCAAACGCCTCACCAAGTTAGCTGGAGGGCCTGTGCAGATGCTTCCCCAATTACCAGTTCTCATCCAGTGTAACGACATGACTGTGAAGATACCTGTCAGCATACAGAGTGAGGTACCAGGACGCGTACTGTTGGGTAACGATTTGAAAACTCTCGGAGTTGTATCGCATACTCCCAGACCTCCCAGTAAACGGTTACAGGAGCTAACCAGACCTGCAAGAGAGAGGACCATGCGCGGTACTCTCGGGGAGATGATGAAGAAAGAAATCACTCCTGCTCCATTGGAATTGGCGGCCGCTGTCTCCAAGAAATCAGAAGCGAAGGGGAAACCTAAGACTTCTATCCCGAAACTAGCAGCCAGCATTCCAGTGCAGCCGACACGGACTTCCCCGCGGTTGTCCAACGTCACACCCGTAACTCCACCTCCAGCTGAGGCTGAGAGGGAGGTACAACCCTGTGTGGTGGAATTAGACTCTGAGGAAGAGCTAATGGAAGGCCAAGAACTCATTGGAGACCTGGATCCTGTTGACCATCCTGAGCTGCAGTCTTTACTGGCAGAAGGTGGACCCAGCAGGGCAGGCTTCAGTAAGGGACAGAGAGAATGTCCAACTCTGGAAGGTCTTCGCCATCAGGCAGAAGCTCAGGCTGAAGGGCAAGGGCCTGGGAAATACAGGTTACACTGGGAAGATGGCCTCTTCTACAGTGAACCGACCGAGTCTGCACCTGGAGACTACAAACGCCTTGTAGTACCCCAAGAGAACCGACCACAGTTCTTGCAGTTAGCCCACGAGATTCCTTTGGCTGGTCACTTGAGTTTCAAGAAGACTAAGGAAAGGCTCTCGCTTTACTTCTATTGGCCAAAGATGAGGGCCAAAGTAGAAAAACACTGCAGGAGCTGCCACACCTGCCAGATCTCTGGTAAGGTTGGATCCAAGAACGTGGCACCATTAGTGCCTCTCCCGTTTGTGGGAGTCCCATTGAGAGAGTAGGGATTGACATCGTTGGTCCCCTTGATCCTCCAACCTCCTCAGGCAACAGGTTTATACTTGTTGTAGTAGACCATGCTACTAGGTATCCTGAGGCAATTTCTATGAGGACTGTTACAGCTCCGGCTGTGGCTAAGGCCCTCCTTGGTATTTTTACTAGGGTCGGGTTTCCTAAGGAAGTAATCTCTGACAGGGGGTCAAACTTTATGTCCCACTACATGAAAGCCATGTGGAAAACCTGCGGAGTAACTTACAAGTTCTCAACGGCTTACCACCCACAAACCAATGGGTTGGTAGAACGGTTCAACCGAACCATGATAGGTGCTCTAGAGGAACCCCTTAAGCGTAAGTGGGACCTTCTATTGCCATGCCTTCTCTTTGCTTATAGAGAAGTCCCTCAGGAGGGAGTAGGTTACTCTCCCTTCGAACTACTCTATGGTCATCCCGTCAGAGGTCCATTGGCCCTGATTAAGGAGGGGTTGGAGAGAGCTCCTTCCCCCAAGCCAGTCAGAGTGACTGACTACGTGATAGGTCTCCGAAGGAGAATGTCGCACATGATGACGGAAGCAAGCGATAACTTGAAAGCTGGACAAGCATTGGTCAAGCACTGGCACGATCAAAAGGCTAACATGGTTGAGTTCGCTCAAGACCAGCTCGTTCTCGTTATGATCCCAACAAGGCAGAGGGCCTTGCAAGATAAATGGATGGGACCCTACCGAGTAGTGGGTAAACTCGGAGAGGTTAACTATCTGGTGGACTTGGGCAATCCCAAGGAGGCTCCGACAGTCTTTCACACCAACCGACTTAAAGCGTATGTCTCACGACCAGATGTAGGAGCGTTGCTTCTAGCATCATCCAAGGAAGAAGAAGAGAGTGAAGCTCTTCCGGACCTCCTCAGAGGCTTACCTTTAGATGAAAAAATTGAAGGAGTGAATCTCTCCTCCAATCTGACACCCGAGCAACAAGAAGAGTGCAAATCTATGTTGAATCAGTTTGCCTCTCTGTTCTCGCTTTCACCAGGCTTGACCCCTTGGGGCCAGCACGGCATACTCACTGGTGACTGTCTGCTGGTCAAAAGCAGAGGATACCGCATGTCAGAAAACGTACGAACCCACATCAAAGGTGAGGTCAGCAAGATGCTTGATCTCGGGGTAATAGAGCCCTCTACTAGTCCATGGTCTAGCCCAGTTGTGTTAGTACCAAAGGCCGGATCTAAAGAGCTTAGATTCTGCGTGGATTATAGAGCTCTTAACGCAGTCACCACGACTGATGCCCATCCTTTGCCAAGAGCAGATGAGTTGGTGGATAAACTTGGCGCCGCCAAGTTCCTCAGCACATTTGACTTGACGTCAGGCTATTGGCAAATAGCCCTGACCAACCATGCCAAGGAGAAAACTGCATTTTCTACCCCCGTTGGCTTATACCAGTTTAATGTAATGCCTTTCGGACTGAAGAATGCACCTGCTACGTTTCAACGGATGGTAAACCAGGTTCTGAATGGGATGGAGGACTTCTGCATGGCATACTTGGATGACATCGCAGTGTTCAGCAATTCCTGGGAAGAACATGTAATCCACCTGAGAGATCTTTTGCAGTCTCTTGGACGAGCCAATCTGACCATAAAGGTGAGTAAATGCCAAATTGGACAGAGTAAGGTAGTCTATCTTGGGCATGAGGTAGGCGGTGGAGAAATAAGGCCTTTGCTCAGTAAGATTGAAGCTGTGCAAAATTGGACAACACCGACTACTCAAACCCAGGTGAGAGCCTTCCTAGGCCTCACTGGGTATTATAGGAATTTCATAGAGAACTATGGGACCATAGCTTCTCCACTGAATGATATGATATGATATGATAAGGTATTTGTAACGCGCCTATACACATACACGAATGTCATCTCCTGACCCAAATTTCCTAAAAAGGTCAAATGGAACGAGGAGTGCAATCAGGCTTTTGAAAACCTGAAACAGGCTCTTTGCCAAGCCCCAGTACTCAGAGCTCCTGATTACCGCCAACACTTCATTGTGCAGACAGACGCTTCCAATGTAGGGATAGGTGCCGTACTCAGTCAACTGGATGGGAAAGGTAGGGAGCACCCTGTTTGCTTCATCAGCCGCAAGCTGAAGGATCCTGAAACAAGGTGGGCAACAATCGAAAGAGAGTGCTTTGCTATCATGTGGGCTCTGAAGAAGTTTAGGCCGTACTTGTATGGTTCTACTTTTGTTATTCAGACTGACCACCAACCCTTGAGATGGTTAATGCAAATGAAAGGGGAGAACCCAAAACTATTGAGATGGTCGATCTGCCTGCAAGGGTTTGATTTCACCATTGAGCACAGGTCAGGGTGTCACCACCAAAATGCTGATGGTCTCTCTAGGATGTATGTCATCGACTAGAGGTATGAGATTCATCCAGGAGTGGATTAAATCCTCCTGTCCCTTAGTCTGGGGGGGGGCGAGTGTTAGGGAGAATTCTCTGTTTAGGCTGAATTTCCTAACCTAGTGAGTCCCCCAGCAGCTTTGCTGGATTTCTGGAGTTTGTTTTTTTTACATCCTGCCAAGAGTGAGACTCTTTTTTCTCCCACTCTTGGACATGTATGTGTGTAATTCCTTTGAACTGTCAATGTGTTTGATGGGCTATGGGGTCTTTTACTCCATAGGGTCTCATATGTTTTTCTATGTGTGTTACACCGCACCCTACGTGTTGTAACACGGGGGTGCCCTAGCGGGTCCCCCACCATAGACTCCATACCCGGGGACTGACTACTGTCTCCCCGGGCATGTAAAGTCACCATTGGCTTTACTAGACCCAAATTTACTAACAGAACTAGTACCAATCATCTTATTGTGGACGTACTAGTAGGGGTAATTTGATTACTCCTGGATCTGTTACTCGAGGGGGCACTGTCCCGTCCCCCCTCTTCGAGTTTTGGCTCTGTGGCAGTGGAAACTACTTGTTATGTCCGATCCCGAACATAACCCTATGGGATTCGTCCCCTTGTTGGAGATTGATACTTTTTCTCATTAATCTCCGACGTACCACTGATCTACTTATCTTAAATAAGTTTATCGAGTGGTATTTTCTGCCAGAACTTGGTTTTAAAATGGCGTCTGTGTTCGCCTCTGTGACTCCTAAACCAAAGGTTGAGCCCTTTGTTCCACTTTTGGCGGGCCTCTGTCCAGAGACCCTCCAAAGTGGTGCCATTCTGTCTGGGTTACCTCAGGGGTGTGGGAGGGGGTTTAGGCACCCTGGACCGAGTTGCCCTGCCAACTCAGGTCGCACTCTGGAGTGATTGGCCCAGGTGGCATGTGTTGATTGACAGCTAGGCTGAATGAATGGGGGTTTTCTGCATAAAAGCAGGGCTTTTGGGATTGGATCTTCAGAAGTCGCCACAGGACCTAAGAATCCGACGAGGGTACCGCTGAGCCGACCTGCACGACGACACCTCCGGTGGAGCCCTGCGGATCTGACTCACCGCTTCCCGATGACAGAGGAGATCTCCCTGCCGGAGAGTCTCTTCCCCTGACTGGTGGGAACAGCCAGTCCCCTTTGCTTTTTATTCGCCCAGGACGCAGTGGTCGAATTGCCGTGCAGAGCACTTAGGCAACCGGATAGCCACTACCCCTGTACCGCGACCAAAAGGTGGTGCCTTGTGACGGAGCACTCCGCGGCTGGTCTCTTCCCTGGTGGTGCACCGGACTTTTCTTTCCTTCGACGACGAGATCATCTCTACTCTTGGCCAAGACCCGACGTGCATCCACCACCAGGAACAACTGCCCCCGCCGGAGCTGCCCTCCACAACAAGGTACCGTGTCCGCCTGGCTTCCCTTGAGGTCGGTTCGAGCGAGGTGTTTTAATCCTCTCCGTTCCGCTGGGTCGCCTCCAAGCTTTGCTCATTCTTTGTTCTGAACTGGTTCAAACAGCTGATAACAATTTGCTAGAAAGACTTGAATGCATCTCCAATAGAGACTTTTTGGGACATCGCGCCTTGCCTCTCTCCGAGTGGGCCTGGCCTCTGAACTTTATGACCTATTGTGATTCTTGCCTTCCTGCCTTGCATTTTCTCCGCAGAGGATTGAACTGTGTTGATTTCATAACCTGCCTATCTTTTCTCTCCCATCCTATCTAATATTCGAGTGTCATCTAGGTTGAGGTATACACCTCCGTCTGAAAATAAGTGGTACCGGTAGAACCTAGAGTTGTCGATAATTTGCTAGGGGGATTGATCGTTTTCTACTCCGTAGAGTAATTGTGTTTGATTTGTTTGCCGTGATTTGCTTTAGTGTTTTCCATAGACGTTCTGTTAAAAATAAATAACTTACAATCTTTACACTAAGCCTTGTTGCGTGTTTGCTTGTCTTGCTGTGAAGAATTGCCCTATTTTGTATACTCCACATACTGACCAACTTTTCTTGAGAGAAGTCTGACTGCTCAGCCACAGCTACCAAGTGAATCTGTGTGGTACAGACTGCTACCAAGTGGGTTCACCGCCAACGCCTGTAGTCCTAAATCTTTTGCAGTGGTCCCAGAGGGACCTGCACAGGTTTCCGCCTAACACCGTGTCTCCCATCTTTTCCCCCCACCCCCTGCTCATGCCCCTTGTCTCTCTTCTTTCCCCCCACCCCCCGCTCATGCCCCATGTCTCCCTTCTTTCCACCCCCACCCCCGCTCATGCCCCTTGTCTCCCTCCTGCACCCTCCACCCCCGCTCATGCCGCATGTCTCCTTTCTTCCCCCCACCTCCAGTTCATGCCCCGTGTCTCTCTTCTTTCCCCCCCAACCCCAACTCATGCCCCATGTCTCCCTTCTTTCCACCCCCACCCCCGCTCATGCCCCTTGTCTCCCTCCTGCACCCCCCACCCCCCGCTCATGTCCCGTGTCTTCCTTCTTTCCACCCCGCTCATGCCCCGTGTCTCCCTTCTCCCCCCCACCCCTGCTCACGCACTGTGTCTCCCTTCTTCCCCCCACCCCCCTCATGCCCCATGTCTGCCCTGTTCCCCCCACCCCCATTCATGCCCCGTGTCTCCCTCCTGTACCACCCACCCCCTGCTCATGCCCCGTGTCTCCCTCATGTACCGCCCACCCCCAGCTCATGCCCCATGTCTCCCTTCTTTCCCCCACCCCCGCTCCTGCCGTGTGTCTCCCTTCTTTCTCTCATCCCCTGCTCATTCCCCGTGTCTCCCTTCTTTCCACCCCCACCCCCTGCTCATGCCCCGTGTCTCCCTCCTGTACCCCCCACCCCCCGCTCATGCCCCGTATCTTCCTTCTTCCCCCGCTCATGCCCCATGTCTCCCTTCTTCACCCTCCACCCCCCGCTCATGTCCCGGGTCTCCATTCTTCCCCCCACCCCCTGCTCATGCCCCGTGTCTCCCTTCTCCCCCCCCACCCCCGCTCATGCCCTGTGTGTCTTTTCCCCTCTCCACCACCCCCTGCTCATGCCCCATGTGTCTCTCCACTTCCCCCCACCCCGTTCATGCCCTGTGTCTCCTCTGTTCCCCCACCCCCGTTCATGCCCTGTGTCTCCCTCCTTTCCCCCCACCCCCTACACATGTCCCGTGTCTCCCTCCTTTCCCACCCCCACACCTCGCTCAAGCCCCACGTGTGCCCTGTTCCCCCCACTTCTCCCTCATGCCCCGTGTCTCCCTTCTTTTCCCCCCAACCCCCGCTCATGCCCCGTGTCTCCCTTCTTCCCCCCATCCCCGCTCATGCCCCATGTCTCCCTTCTTCCCCCTACCCCCCGCTCATGCCGCATGTCTCCTTTCTTCCCCCCACCCCCTGCTCATGCCCCGTGTCTCCCTCCTGTACCGCCCACCCCCAGCTTATGCCCTGTGTCTACCTTCTTTCCCCCCCACCCCCGCTCATGCCGCGTGTCTCCCTTCTTTCCCCCATCCCCTGCTCATGCCCCGTGTCTCCCTCCTGTACCCCCCACCCCCGCTCATGCCCCGTATCTTCCTTCTTCCCCCCGCTCATGCCCCATGTCTCCCTTCTTCACCCCCCACCCCCGCTCATGCCCCGGGTCTCCATTCTTCCCCCCACCCCCTGCTCATGCCCTGTGTCTCCCTTCTCCCCCCCACCCCCCGCTCATGCCCCGTGTCTGCCCTGTTCCCCCCATCCCCGACTCATGCCCCGTGTCTCCCTCCTGTCCCCCCCACCCCCTGCTCATGCCCCGTGTCTGCCCTGTTCCCCCCATCCCTGACTCATGCCCCGTGTCTCCCTCCTGTCCCCCCACCCCCGCTCATGCCCCGTGTCTCCCTTCTTTCCCCCCAACCCCACTCATGCCGCATGTCTCCCTTCTTCCCCCCCACCCCACTGTTCATGCCCTGTGTCTCCCTTCTTTCTCCCACCCCCAGCTCATGCCCCGTGTCTCCCTTCTTTCCCCCATCCCTTGCTCACGCCCCGTGTCTCCCTTCTTTCCACCCCCCGCTCATGCTCGGTGTATCCCTCCTGTACCCCCACCCCCCACTCATGCCCCATGTCTTCCTTCTTTCCCCTGCTCATGCCCCGTGTCTCCCTTGTTCACCCCCCTCTTGCCCTGTGTCTCCATTCTCCCCCCCGCTCATGCCCATGTCACCCTTCTTCCCCGCACCCCCCGCTCATGCCCCGTGTTTGCCCTGTTCCCCCCACCACCCGCTCATGCCCCGTGTCTCCCTCCTGTATCCCCCACGCCCCGCTCATGCCCCGTGTCTCCCTCCTATACCCCCCATCCCCCGCTCATGCCCCGTGTCTCCCTTCTTCCCCCCATTCCCCACTTATGCACCGTGTCTCCCTTCTTCCCCCACCACCCCCCGCTCATGCCCCGTGTATCCCTTCTTTTCCCCCCACCCCCGCTCATGCCCTGTGTCTCCATTCTTTCCCCCCGCTCATGTCCCGTGTCTCCCTTCTTCCCCCTCCACCCCCTGCTCATGCTGCGTGTCTCCCTTCTTCCCCCCACCCCCGTACATGCCTCATGTCTCTCTTCTTTCCCCTCTACCCCCCGCTCATGCCCCGTGTCTCCCTTCTTCCCCCCACCCATGCTCATGGCCCGTGTCTCCCTTCCCACCCCACCCCCTGCTCATGCCCCGTGTCTGCCCTGTTCCCCCACCCCCGCACTTGCCCCGTGTCTACCCTGTTCCACCCACCTCCCGCTCATGCCCCATGTGTCTCCCCTTCCCACCACCCCCGCTCATGCCCCGTGTGTCTCCCCTTCCTTCCCCCAACCCCCGCTTATGCCCCGTGTGTCTCTCCCCTGCCCCGACCCCCTGCTCATGACCTGACTCCCCTGCTACCCCCCACCCCCCACTCATGCCCCGTGTCTCTCCCCTTCACCCTCACCTCCGCTCATGCCCCGTGTGTCTCTCCCCTCCCCCACCCCCTGCTCATGCCCCATGTGTCTCTCCCCTCCCCCAAACCCCCTGCTCATGCCCCATGTATCTCTCCCCTCCCCCCACCCCCGCTCATACCCCGTGTCTCTCCCCTCCTCCCCCAACCCCACTCATGCCCTGTGTTTCTCTCCCCCTCCCCGACCCCCCACTCATGCCCCGGTGTCTCTCCCCTTCCCCCCCACCCCGCTCATGCCCTGTGTCTCCTCTGTTCCCCCCCACCCCCGCTCATGCCCTGTGTCTCCCTCCTTTTTTCCCCACCCCCTGCTCATGTCCCGTGTCTCCCTCCTTTCCCACCCCCTGCTCATGCCCCATGTGTGCCCTGTTCCCCCCACTCCCTCTCATGCCCCGTGTGTGCCCTGTTCCCCCCACCTCCCGCACATGCCCCTTGTGTGCCCTGTTTCCTCCCATTCCCCCCGCTCATGCCCCGTGTCTCCCTTGTGTTCCCCCACCCTCTACTCATCCCCAGTGTCTCCCTCCTTTCCCCCCCACCCCCGCTCATTCCCGTGTCTCCCTTCTTCCCAAACCACTCCCCCGCTCATATCCCGTGTCTTCCTTCTCCCCCCACTCATTACCCGTGCCTTTCCCTTCCGCCTCCACCCCCCGCTCATGCCCCGTGTCTTCCGCTTCCCCCACCACCACCCCCCGCTCATGCCCCGTGTCTCCCTTCTTTCCCCCCACCCCCGCTCATGCCCCGTGTCTCCCTTCTTCCCCCCACACCCGCATCTTTCTTCTCCCCCATCCCCTATTCATGCCCCATGTCTTCCCCTTCCCCCACCACCCCCTGCTCATGCCCCGTGTCTGCCCTGTTCCCCCACCTCTGCTCATACCCCGTGTCTCCCTACTGTTCCCCCCACCCCCCGCTCATGCCCCATGTGTCTCTCCCCTGCCCCCCAATCCCTGCTTATGACCTGTCTCCCCTGTTACCCCCCACCCCCGGCTCATGCCCCGTGTCTCTCCCCTTCCCCCCATCCCCTGCTCATGCCCCGTGTCTCTCCCCTTCCCCCTCACCCCCCGCTCATGCCCCGTGTTTCTCTCCCCTCCCCCCACCCCCCACTCATACCCCGTGTGTCTCTCCCCTCCCCCTACTCATGCCCCGTGTGTCTCTCCCCCTCCCCCCACCCTCCTCTCATGCCCCGTGTGTCTCTCCCCTTCCCCGCACCCCCGTTCATGCCCTGTGTCTCCTCTGTTCCCCCCAAACCCCGCTCATGCCCTGTGTCTCCCTTCTTCCCCGCCACCCCCGCTCATGCCGCATGACTCCCTTCTTCCCCCCCACCCCCCATTCATGCCCTGTGTCTCCCTTCTATCCCCCCCACCCCCCACTCATGCCCCATGTCCACTTCTTTCCACCCCCACCCCCGCTCATGCCCCTTGTCTCCCTCCTGGACCCCCCACCCCCCGTTCATGCCCTGTGTCTTCCTTCTTTACCCACCGCTCATGCCCGTGTCTCCCTTCTTCACCCCCCACCCCCCGCTCATGCCCCGTGTCTCCATTCTTCACCCCCACCCCACTCATGCCCCGTGTCTCCCTTCTTCCCCCCCACCCCCCGCTCATGCCCCGTGTATGCCCTGTTCCCCCCACCCCCCGTTCATGCCCCGTGTCTTCCTTCTTCCCCCCCACCCCCGCTCAATCACAGTGTCTCCTTTCTTCCCCCTCACACCCACTCATGCCCCGTGTCTCCCTTCTTCCCCCCTCCTCCCGCTCATGCCGCGTGTCTCCTTTCTTCTCCCCCACCTCCCCGCTCATGCCCTGTGTCTCCCTTCTATCCCCCCCACCCCCCGCTCATGCCCCAGGTCTCCCTTCTTTCCACCCCCACCCCCGCTCATGCCCTGTGTCTCCCTACTGGACCCCCACCCCCCGCTCATGCCCCGTGTCTCTATTCTTCACCCCCACCCCCGCTCATGCCCCGTGTCTCCCTTCTTACCCCCCACCCCCCGCTCATGCCCCGTGTCTGCCCTGTTCCCCCCACCCTCCGCTCATGCCCCGTGTCTCCCGCCTGTACCCCCCACCCCCCGCTCTTGCCCCGTGTCTCCCTCCTGTACCCCCCACCCCCCGCTCATGCCCTGTGTCTCCCTTCTTCCCCCCACCCCCCGTTCATGCCCCGTGTCTTCATTCTCCCCCCCACCCCCCGCTCATGCACCGTGTCTCCCTTCTCCCCCCACCCCCACTCATGCCCTGTGTCTCCCTTCTTCCCCCCCTCCTCCCGCTCATGCTGCGTGTCTCCTTTCTTCTACCCCACCTCCCCGTTCATGCCCCTTGTCTCTCTTCTTCCCCTCAACCCCCGCTCATGCCCCGTGTCTCCCTTCTCCCACCCACCCCCCGCTGATGCCCCGTGTCTCCCTTTTTCCACCCCCTGCTCATGCCCCGTGTCTTCCTTCTTCCCCCTTACCCCGCTCAAGCCCTGTGTCTCCCTTCTTCCCCCGACCCCCTCTCATGCCCCGTGTCTCCCTTCTCACCCCCAACCCCCGCTCATGCCCCGTGTCTCCCTTCTTTACACCCGCCCACCCCCGCTCATGCCCCGTGTCTTCCTTCTCCCCGCAGCCCCCACTCATGCCCCATGTCTCCCTTCTCCCCCCGCTCACGCCCCGTGTCACTCTTCTTCCCCCCACCTCCCGCTCATGCCCCGTGTCTGCCCTGTTCCCCCCACCCCCGCTCATGCCCCGTGTCTCCCTCCTGTACCCCCCTACCCCCGCTCATGCCCCGTGTCTCCCTCCTGTACCACCCATCCATCCACTCATGCCCCATGTCTGCCTTCTTTCCTCCCCACCCCCGCTCGTGCCGCATGTCTCCCTTCTTCTCCCCAACCCCCTGTTCATGCCCCGTGTCTCCCTTCTTTCCCCCCACCCCCGCTCATGCCCCATGTCTCGCTTCTTTCCCCCATCCCCTGCTCATGCCCCGTGTCGCCCTTCTTTCCACCCCCACCCCAGCTCATGCCCCGTGTCTCCCTCCTGTACCCCCCACCCCCCGCCCATGCCCCGTATCTTCCTTCTTTCCCCCCGCTCATGCCCCATTTCTCCCTTCTTCACCCCCCACCCCCCGCTCATGCCCCATGTCTCCATTCTTCCCCCCACCCCCACTCATGCCCGGTGTCTCCCTTCTTCCCCCCACCCCGCTCATGCCCCGTGTCTGCCCTGTTCCCCCCCACCCCCGCTCATGCCCCATGTCTCCCTCCTGTACCCCCGCACCCCCGCTAATGCCCCGTGTCTCCCTCCTGTACCACCCACCCCCCGCTCATGCCCTGTGTCTCCCTTCTTTCCCCCCACCCCCGCTCATGCCCCATGTCTCCCTTCTTCCCCAATCCCCGTTCATGCCCTGTGTCTCCCTTCTTTCCCCCCCACCCCCCGCTCATGCCCCGTGTCTTCCTTCTTCCCCCATCCCCTGCTCATGCCCCGTGTCTCCCTTCTTTCCACCCCCCCGCTCATGCTCTGTGTCTCCCTCCTGTACCCCCACCCACCGCTCATGCCCGTGTCTTCCATCTTTCCCCCCCGCTCATGCCCCGTGTCTCCCTTCTTTACCCCCCGCTCATGCCCCGTGTCTACATTCTTCCCCCCCACCCCCGCTCATGCCCCGTGTCTCCCTTCACCCCTGCTCATGTCCCGTGTCTGCCATGTCACCCCCACCACCCGCTCATGCCCCGTGTCTCCCTCCTGTAGCCCCGCACCCCCCGCTCATGCCCCGTGTCTCCCTCCTGTACCCCCCACCCCCCGCTCATGCCCCATGTCTCCCTTCTTCCCCCCACCCCCGCTCATGCCCCGTGTCTTCCTTCTTTCCCCATCCCCAACTCATGCACCGTGTCTCCCTTCTTCCCCCACCACCCCCACTCATGCCCCATGTCTCCCTTCTTCCCCCCACCCCCGCTCATGCCCCGTGTCTCCCTTCATTTGCCCCAGCCCCCGCTCATGCCCTGTGTCTCTCTTCTTTCCCCCGACCCCGCGCTCATGCCCCGTGTCTCCCTTCTTCCCCCTCCACCCCTACACATGCTGCGTGTCTCCCTTCTTCTCCCCACCCCCCGTTCATGCCTCATGTCTCTCTTCTTTCCCCCCACCCCCTGCTCATGCCCCTTGTCTCCCATCTTTCCCCCCACCCCCCGCTCATGCCCCGTGTCTCCCTTCTCCCCCCCACCCCCACTCATGCCCCGTGTCTCCCTTCTTTCCACCCCCCACCCCCCGCTCAAATCCCGTGTCTTCCTTCTTCCCCCCACCCCCCGCTCATGCCCCATGCCTCCCTTCTCCCCCGCCACCCCCGCTCATGCCCCATGTCTTCCTTCTCCCCGTCACCCCCGCTCATGCCCTGTGTCTCCATTCTTCCCCAAACCCCCGCTCATGCCCCGTGTCTCCCTTCTTCCCCTCCACTCGCCGCTCATGCCCCGTGTCTGCCCTGTTCCCCCAACCCCCGCTCATGCCCCGTGTCTCCCTCCCATACAGCCCACCCCCCACTCATGCCTCGTGTCTCCCTCCTGTAACCCCCACCCCCCACTCATGCCCATGTCTCCCTTCTTCCTCCACCCCGGCTCATGCCCTGTGTCTGCCTTCTTTCCCCTGCCCACCCCCGCTCATGCCCCGTGTCTCCATTCTTCCCCACACCCCCGCTCATGCCCCGTGTCTCCCTACTTACCCCCTACCCCCTGCTCATGCCCCGTGTCTCCCTTCTTTCCACCCCCACCCCCTGCTCATGCCCATGTCTTCCTTCTCCCCCCACCCCCTGCTCTTGCCCCGTGTCTCCCTTCTTACCCCCACCTCCCGCTCATGCCCCGTGTCTTCCTACTCCCACCCAACCCCCGCTCATGCCGTGGGTCTCTCTTCTTCCCTCCCACCCCCGTTCATGCCCCGTGTCTCTCTTCTTCCCCCCACCCCCTGCTCATGCCCCATGTCTCCCATCTTTCCGCCCCACCCCCCGCTCATTCCCCGTGTCTCCCTTCTCCCCCACACCCCCCGCTCATGCCCCGTGTCTCCCTTCTTTCCACACCCCACCCCCTGCTCATATCCTGTGTCTTCCTTCTTCCCCCAAACCCCCCGCTCAAGCCACCCCATGTCTCCCTTCTTCTCCCACACCCCACGCTCATGCCCCATGTCTCCCTTCTCGCCCCCACCCCCCGCTCATGCCCCGCGTCTTCCTACTCCCCCCAACTCACAGCTCATGCCCTGTGTCTCCCTTCTTCCCCCCACCCCTGCTCATGCCCCGTGTCTCCCTTCTTCCTCCCCACCCCTGATCATGCCCTGTGTCTGCCCTTTCCCCTCACCCCCGCTCATGCCCCGTGTCTCCTTCCTGTACCCCCCACCACCCACTTATGCCCCGTGTCTCCCTTCTTTCCCCCCCACCACCCGCTCATGCCCTGTGTCTTCCTTTTTACACCCCCACCCCCCGCTCATGCCCCGTGTCTCCCTTCTTCTCCCCTCACCCCCCGCTCATGCCCCGTGTCTCCCTTGGTCCCCCCAACCCTGCTAATGCCCCATGTCTCCCTTCTTTCCTGCCCACCCCCCGCTCATGCCCCATGTCTCCCTTCTTTCCACCCCCACCCCCCGCTCATGCCCCATGTCTCCCTCCTGTACCCCCCACCCCCCGATCATCATGCCCCGTGTCTTCCTTCTTAACCCCCGGCTCATGCCCAGTGTCTCCCTTCTTCACCCCCCACCTCCGCTCATGCCCTGTGTCGCCATTCTTCCCCCACCCCCCGCTCATGCCCCGTGTCTCCCTTCTCCCCCCAGCTCCCGCTCATGCCCCATGTCTGCCATATTCCCCCCACACCCTGCTCATGCCCCGTGTCTACCTCCTGTACCCCCCACCCCCCGCTCTTGCCCCGTGTCTCCCTCCTGTACCCCCCGCTCATGCCCCGTGTCTCCCTTCTTCCCCCCACCCCGCTCATGTCCCGTGTCTTCCTTCTTTCCCCCATCCCCCGCTCATGCATCGTGTCTCCCTTCTTCCCCGCTCACCCCCCGCTCATGCCCCGTGTCTCCCTTCTCCCCCCACCCCCTGCTCATGCCCTGTGTCTCCCTTCTTTACCCCCCACCCCCCGCTCATGCCCTGTGTCTCCCTTCTTTCCCCCCACTCCCCGCTCATGCCCCGTGTTTCCCTTCTTCCCCCACCACCGCTCATGCCTCATGCCCCGTAAATCCCATCTTTCCCCCCACCCCCCGCTCATGCCCCGTGTCTTCCTTCTCCCCCCCACCCCCCGCTCATGCCCCATGTCTTCCTTCTTTCATCCCCCACCCCCTGCTCATATCCCGTGTCGTCTTTCTTCCCCCCACCCCCGCTCATGCCCTGTGTCTACCTTCTTCCCCACACCCCCCGCTCATGCCCCTTGTCTCCCTTCTCCCCCCCACCCCCCGCTCATGCCCCCTGCCTCCCTTTTTTCCATCCCCCGCCCCCCACTTACGCCCCGTGTCTTCCTTCTCCCCCCACCCCACGCATGCCCCCTGTCTCCCTTCTTCCCCCCCACCCCGCTCCTGCCCCGTGTCTCTCTTCTTCCCCCCACCCCCCGCTCACGCCCTGTGTCTGCCCTGTTCCCCCCACCCCCGCTCATGCCCCGTGTCTCCCTCCTGTACCCCCCACCCCCACTCATGCCCCGTGTCTTCCTTCTTCCCCCCCGCTCATACCCCGTGTCTTCCCCTTCCCTCACCACTCCCCGCTCACGCCCCGTGTCTTCCCCTTCCCCCACAACCCCCCGCTCATGCCCCGTGTCTCCCTTCTTCCCCCCCACCCCCCGCTCATGCCCCGTGTCTCCCTTCTTCGCCCCCACCCCCGCGTCTTTCTTCTCCCCCATCCCCCATTCATGCCCCGTGTCTTCCCCTTCCCCCACCACCCCCCGCTCATGCCCTGTGTCTCCCTTGTTCCTCCCCACCCCCGTTCATGCCCCGTGTCTCCCTTCTTCCCCCCACCCCCGCTTCTCCCTTCTCCCAACCCACCCCCGCTCATGCCTTATGACTCCCTTCTTTCCCCCCACCCCCCACTCATGCCCTGTGTCTCCCTTCTATCCCCCCACCCCACGCTCATGCCCCATGTCTCCCTTCTTTCCACCCCCACCCCCGCTCATGCCCCTTGTCTCCCTCCTGGACCCCCCACCCCCCGCTCATGCCCTGTGTCTCCATTCTTCACCCCCACCCCGCTCATGCCCCGTGTCTCCCTTCTTCCCCCCACCCCCCGCTCATGCCCCGTGTATGCCCTGTTCCCCCCACCCTCCGCTCATGCCCCGTGTCTCCCACATGTACCCCCCACCCCCCGCTCTTGCCCCATGTCTCCCTCCTGTACCCCCACCCCCCCGCTCATGCCCGTGTCTCCCTTCTTCCCCCCACCCCCGTTCATGCCCCGTGTCTTCCTTCTTCCCCCCACCCCCGCTCATGCACCTTGTCTCCCTTCTTCACCCCCACCCCCCAGTCATGCCCCGTGTCTCTATTCTTCCCCCCCACCCCCGCTCATGCCCCGTGTCTCCCTTCTTACCCCCCACCCCCCGCTCATGCCCCGTGTCTGCCCTGTTCCCCCCACCCTCCGCTCATGCCCCGTGTCTCCCTCCTGTAGCCCCCACCCCACGCTCTTGCCCGTGTCTCCCTCCTGTACCCCCCACCCCACGCTCATGCCCTGTGTCTCCCTTCTTCCCCCACCCCCCGTTCATGCCCCGTGTCTTCCTTCTCCCCCCCACCCCCCGCTCATGCACCGTGTCTTCCTTCTCCCCCCCACCCCCACTCATGCCCTGTGTCTCCCTTCTTCCCCCCCTCCTCCCGTTCATGCCGCGTGTCTCCTTTCTTCTCCCCCACCACCCCGTTCATGCCCCTTGTCTCTCTTCTTCCCCTCAACTCCCGCTCATGCCCCGTGTCTCCCATCTTTCCCCCCCACCCCCGCTCCTGCTCCGTGTATCCCTTCTCCCACCCACCCCCCGCTCATGCCCCGTGTCTCCCTTTTTCCACCCCCTGCTCATGCCCCGTGTCTTCCTTCTTCCCCCTCACCCCGCTCTTGCCCCATGTCTCCCTCCTGTACCCCCACCCCCCCGCTCATGCCCCTTTGTCTCCCTTCTTCCCCCCACCCCCCGTTCATGCCCCGTGTCTTCCTTCTTCCCCCCCACCCCCGCTCATGCACCGTGTTTCCTTTCTTCCCGCCACCCCCACTCATGCCCCGTGTCTCCCTTCTTCCCCCCTCCTCCCACTCATGCCGCGTGTCTCCTTTCTTCTCCCCCACCTCCCCGCTCATGCCCTGTGTCTCCCTTCTATACCCCCCACCCCCCACTCATGCCCCATGTCTCCCTTCTTTCCACCCCCACCCCCGCCCATGCCCTGTGTCTCCCTCCTGGACCCCCACCCCCGTTCATGCCCGTGTCTTCCTTCTGTATCCCCCACTCATGCCCCGTGTCTCCCTTCTTCACCCCCACCCCCCGCTCATGCCCTGTGTCTCTATTCTTCACCCCCATCCCCGCTCATGCCCCGTGTCTCCCTTCTTACCCCCCACCCCCCGCTCATGCCCCGTGTCTGCCCTGTTCCCCCCCACCCTCCGCTCATGCCCCGTGTCTCCCTCCTGTACCCCCCACCCCCCGCTCTTGCCCCGTGTCTCTATTCTTCACCCCCACCCCCGCTCATGCCCCGTGTCTCCCTTCTTACCCCCCACCCCCCGCTCATGCCCCGTGTCTGCCCTGTTCCCCCCCCACCCCCGCTCATGCCCCGTGTCTCCCTTCTTACCCCCCACCCCCCGCTCATGCCCCGTGTCTGCCCCGTTCCCCCCACCCTCCGCTCATGCCCCGTGTCTCCCTCCTGTAGCCCCCACCCCACGCTCTTGCCCCGTGTCTCCCTCCTGTACCCCCCACCCCACGCTCATGCCCTGTGTCTCCCTTCTTCCCACCACCCCCACTCATGCCCTGTGTCTCCCTTCTTCCCCCCCTCCTCCCGCTCATGCCGCGTGTCTCCTTTCTTCTCCCCCACCTCCCCGTTCATGCCACTTGTCTCTCTTCTTCCCCTCAACTCCCGCTCATGCCCCGTGTCTCCCATCTTTCCCCCCATCTCCGCTCCTGCTCCGTGTCTCCCTTCTCCCACCCAACCCCCGCTCATGCCCCGTGTCTCCCTTTTTCCACCCCCTGCTCATGCCCCGTGTCTTCCTTCTTCCCCCTCACCCCGCTCAAGCCCCGTGTCTCCCTCCTGTACCCCCCCACCCCCCGCTCTTGCCCCATGTCTCCCTCCTGTACCCCCACCCCCCCGCTCATGCCCCTTTGTCTCCCTTCTTCCCCCCACCCCCCATTCATGCCCCGTGTCTTCCTTCTTCCCCCCCACCACCGCTCATGCACCGTGTCTCCTTTCTTCCCCCCCACCCCCACTCATGCCCCGTGTCTCCCTTCTTCCCCCCTCCTCCCACTCATGCCGCGTGTCTCCTTTCTTCTCCCCCACCTCCCCGCTCATGCCCTGTGTCTCCCTTCTATACCCCCCACCCCCCGCTCATGCCCCATGTCTCCCTTCTTTCCACCCCCACTCATGCCCTGTGTCTCCCTCCTGGACCCCCACCCCCGTTCATGCCCGTGTCTTCCTTCTTTACCCCCCACTCATGCCCCGTGTCTCCCTTCTTCACCCCCACCCCCCGCTCATGCCCCGTGTCTCTATTCTTCACCCCATCCCCGCTCATGCCCCGTGTCCCCCTTCTTACCCCCCACCCCCGCTCATGCCCCGTGTCTGCCCTGTTCCCCCCCACCCTCCGCTCATGCCCCGTGTCTCCCTCCTGTACCCCCCACCCCCCGCTCTTGCCCCGTGTCTCTATTCTTCACCCCCACCCCCGCTCATGCCCCGTGTCTCCCTTCTTACCCCCCACCCCCCGCTCATGCCCCGTGTCTGCCCTGTTCCCCCCACCCTCCGCTCATGCCCCGTGTCTCCCTCCTGTAGCCCCCACCCCACGCTCTTGCCCCGTGTCTCCCTCCTGTACCCCCCACCCCACGCTCATGCCCTGTGTCTCCCTTCTTCCCCCCACCCCCGTTCATGCCCCATGTCTTCCTTCTCCCCCCCACCCCCCGCTCATGCACTGTGACTTCCTTCTCCCCCCACCCCCACTCATGCCCTGTGTCTCCCTTCTTCCTCCCCTCCTCCCGCTCATGCCGCGTGTCTCCTTTCTTCTCCCCCACCTCCCCGTTCATGCCCCTTGTCTCCCTTCTTCCCCCCACCCCCCGTTCATGCCCCGTGTCTTCCTTCTTCCCCCCCACCCCCGCTCATGCACCGTGTTTCCTTTCTTCCCCCCACCCCCACTCATGCCCCGTGTCTCCCTTCTTCCCCCCTCCTCCCACTCATGCCGCGTGTCTCCTTTCTTCTCCCCCACCTCCCCGCTCATGCCCTGTGTCTCCCTTCTATACCCCCACCCCCCACTCATGCCCCATGTCTCCCTTCTTTCCACCCCCACCCCCGCCCATGCCCTGTGTCTCCCTCCTGGACCCCCACCCCCGTTCATGCCCGTGTCTTCCTTCTGTATCCCCCACTCATGCCCCGTGTCTCCCTTCTTCACCCCCACCCCCCGCTCATGCCCCGTGTCTCTATTCTTCACCCCCATCCCCGCTCATGCCCCGTGTTTCCCTTCTTACCCCCCACCCCCCGCTCATGCCCCGTGTCTGCCCTGTTCCCCCCCACCCTCCGCTCATGCCCCGTGTCTCCCTCCTGTACCCCCCACCTCCCGCTCTTGCCCCGTGTCTCTATTCTTCACCCCCACCCCCGCTCATGCCCCGTGTCTCCCTTCTTACCCCCCACCCCCCGCTCATGCCCCGTGTCTGCCCTGTTCCCCCCCCACCCCCGCTCATGCCCCGTGTCTCCCTTCTTACCCCCCACCCCCCGCTCATGCCCTGTGTCTGCCCCGTTCCCCCCACCCTCCTCTCATGCCCCGTGTCTCCCTCCTGTAGCCCCCACCCCACGCTCTTGCCCCGTGTCTCCCTCCTGTACCCCCCACCCCACGCTCATGCCCTGTGTCTCCCTTCTTCCCACCACCCCCACTCATGCCCTGTGTCTCCCTTCTTCCCCCCCTCCTCCCGCTCATGCCGCGTGTCTCCTTTCTTCTCCCCCACCTCCCCGTTCATGCCACTTGTCTCTCTTCTTCCCCTCAACTCCCGCTCATGCCCCGTGTCTCCCATCTTTCCCCCCATCCCCGCTCCTGCTCCGTGTCTCCCTTCTCCCACCCAACCCCCGCTCATGCCCCGTGTCTCCCTTTTTCCACCCCCTGCTCATGCCCCGTGTCTTCCTTCTTCCCCCTCACCCCGCTCAAGCCCCGTGTCTCCCTCCTGTACCCCTCCACCCCCCGCTCTTGCCCCATGTCTCCCTCCTGTACCCCCACCCCCCCGCTCATGCCCCTTTGTCTCCCTTCTTCCCCCCACCCCCCATTCATGCCCCGTGTCTTCCTTCTTCCCCCCCACCACCGCTCATGCACCGTGTCTCCTTTCTTCCCCCCCACCCCCACTCATGCCCCGTGTCTCCCTTCTTCCCCCCTCCTCCCACTCATGCCGCGTGTCTCCTTTCTTCTCCCCCACCTCCCCGCTCATGCCCTGTGTCTCCCTTCTATACCCCCCACCCCCCGCTCATGCCCCATGTCTCCCTTCTTTCCACCCCCACTCATGCCCTGTGTCTCCCTCCTGGACCCCCACCCCCGTTCATGCCCGTGTCTTCCTTCTTTACCCCCCACTCATGCCCCGTGTCTCCCTTCTTCACCCCCACCCCCCGCTCATGCCCCGTGTCTCTATTCTTCACCCCATCCCCGCTCATGCCCCGTGTCCCCCTTCTTACCCCCCACCCCCGCTCATGCCCCGTGTCTGCCCTGTTCCCCCCACCCTCCGCTCATGCCCCGTGTCTCCCTCCTGTACCCCCCACCCCCCGCTCTTGCCCCGTGTCTCTATTCTTCACCCCAACCCCCGCTCATGCCCCGTGTCGCCCTTCTTACCCCCCACCCCCCGCTCATGCCCCGTGTCTGCCCTGTTCCCCCACCCTCCGCTCATGCCCCGTGTCTCCCTCCTGTAGCCCCCACCCCACGCTCTTGCCCCGTGTCTCCCTCCTGTACCCCCCACCCCATGCTCATGCCCTGTGTCTCCCTTCTTCCCCCCACCCCCATTCATGCCCCATGTCTTCCTTCTCCCCCCACCCCCCGCTAATGCACCGTGTCTTCCTTCTCCCCCCACCCCCACTCATGCCCTGTGTCTCCCTTCTTCCTCCCCTCCTCCCGCTCATGCCGCGTGTCTCCTTTCTTCTCCCCCACCTCCCCGTTCATGCCCCTTGTCTCTCTTCTTCCCCTCAACTCCCGCTCATGCCCCGTGTCTCCCATCTTTCCCCCCACCCCCGCTCCTGCTCCGTGTCTCCCTTCTCCCACCCACCCCCCGCTCATGCCCCGTGTCTCCCTTTTTCCACCCCCTGCTCATGCCCCGTGTCTTCCTTCTTCCCCCTCACCCTGCTCAAGCCCCGTGTCTCCCTCCTGTACCCCCCCACCCCCCGCTCTTGCCCCATGTTTCCCTCCTGTACCCCCACCCCCCCGCTCATGCCCCTTTGTCTCCCTTCATCCCCCAACCCCCATTCATGCCCCGTGTCTTCCTTCTTCCCCCCCACCCCCGCTCATGCACCGTGTCTCCTTTCTTCCCCCCACCCCCACTCATGCCCCGTGTCTCCCTTCTTCCCCCCTCCTCCCACTCATGCCGCGTGTCTCCTTTCTTCTCCCCCACCTCCCCGCTCATGCCCTGTGTCTCGTTTCTATACCCCCCACCCCCCGCTCATGCCCCATGTCTCCCTTCTTTCCACCCCCACCCCCGCTCATGCCCTGTGTCTCCCTCCTGGACCCCCACCCCCCGTTCATGCCCGTGTCTTCCTTCTTTACCCCCCACTCATGCCCCGTGTCTGCCCTGTTCCCCCCCACCCTCCGCTCATGCCCCATGTCTCCCTCCTGTACCCCCCACCCCCCGCTCTTGCCCTGTGTCTCCCTCCTGTACCCACCACCCCACGCTCATGCCCTGTGTCTCCCTTCTTCCCCCCCTCCTCCCGCTCATGCCGCGTGTCTCCCATCTTTCCCCCCCACCCCCGCTCCTGCTCCGTGTCTCCCTTCTCCCACCCACCCACCCGCTCATGCCCTGTGTCTCCCTTTTTCCACCCCCCCGCTCATTCCCTGTGTCTTCCTTCTTCCCCCTCACCCCACTCAAGCCCCGTGTCTCCCTTCTTACCCCCGACTCCCTCTCATGCCCCGTGTCTCCTTTCTCACCCCCAACCCCCGCTCATGCCCCGTGTCTCCCTTCTCCCCCCACTCACGCCCCGTGTCTCCCTTCTTCCCCCCATCCCCTGCTCATGCCCCGTGTCTGCCCTGTTACCCCCACCCCCGCTCATGCCCCGTGTCTCCCTCCTGTACCCCCCACCCCCCCACTCATGCCCCGTGTCTCCCTTCTTTCCCCCCACCCCCGCTCATGCCGCATGTCTCCCTTCTTCTCCCCAACCCCCTGTTCATGTCCCGTAGTTCCCTTCTTTCCCCCCACCCCCGCTCATGCCCCATGTCTCGCTTCTTTCCCCATCCCCTGCTCATGCGCCGTGTCTCCCTTCTTTCAACCCCCACCACCGCTCATGCCCTGTGACTCCCTCCTGTACCCCCCACCCCCCGCCCATGCCCCGTATCTTCCTTCTTTCCCCCCGCTCATGCCCCATGTCTCCCTTCTTCAACACCCACTCCCCGCTCATGCCCCATGTCTCCATTCTTCCCCCCACCCCCCACTCATGCCCGGTGTCTCCCTTCTTCCCCCCACCCCCGCTCATGCCCCGTGTCTGCCCTGTTCCCCCCACCCCCGCTCATGCCCCATGTCTCCCTCCTGTACCCCACCGCCCCCCGCTCATGCCCCGTGTCTCCCTCCTGTACCACCCACCCCCCACTCACGCCCTGTGTCTCCCTTCTTTCCCCCCACCCCCGCTCATGACGCATGTCTCCCTTCTTCCCCCAACCCCCGTTCATGCCCTGTGTCTCCCTTCTTTCCTCCCCACCCCCCGCTCATGCCCCGTGTCTCCCTACTTCCCCCATCCCCTGCTCATGCCCCGTGTCTCCCTTCTTTCCACCCCCCACTCATCCTCTGTGTCTCCCTCCTGTACCCCCACCCCCTGCTCATGCCCGTGTCTTCCTTCTTTCCCCCCGCTCACGCCCCGTGTCTCCCTTCTTCACCCCCCGCTCATGCCCCGTGTCTACATTCTTCCCGCCCACCCCCTGCTCATGCCCCGTGTCTCCCTTCACCCCCGCTCATGCCCCTTGTCTGGCATGTTCACCCCCACCACCCGCTCATGCCCCGTGTCTCCCTCCTGTAGCCCCCGTCCCCCGCTCATGCCTCGTGTCTCCATCATGCACCCCCTCACCCCCCGCTCATGCCCCATGTCTCCCTTCTTCCCCCCACCCCCGCTCATGCCCCGTGTCTTCCTTCTTTCCCCATCCCCAACTCATGCACTGTGTCTCCCTTCTTCCCCCACCACCCCCCACTCATGCCCCATGTCTCCCTTCTCCCTCCCACCCCCGCTCATGCCCCGTGTCTCCCTTCTTTTCCCCCCACCCCCCGCTCATGCCCTGTGTCTCCCTTCTTCCCCCCCACCCCGTGCTCATTCCCCGTGTCTCCCTTCTTCCCCCTCCACCCCCACACATGCTGCGTGTCTCCCTTCTTCTCCCCACCCCCCGTTCATGCCTCATGTCTCTCTTCTTTAACCCCCACCCCCCGCTCATGCCCATTGTCTCCCATATTTCCCCCCACCCCCCGCTCATGCCCCGTGTTGCCCTTCTCCCCCCACCCCCCACTCATGCCCCGTGTCTCCCTTCTTTCCACCCCCCACTCCCCGCTCATATCCCGTGTCTTCCTTCTTCCCCCCACCCCCCACTCATGCCCCGTGTCGCCCTTCTCCCCCGCCACCCCCGCTCATGCCCCATGTCTTCCTTCTCCCCCCCACCCCTGCTCATGCCCCGTGTCTCCATTTTTCCCCAAACCCCCGCTCATGCCCCGTGCCTCCCTTCTTCCCCTCCACTCGTCGCTCATGCCCCGTGTCTGCCCTGTTCCCTCAACCCCCGCTCATGCCCCGTGTCTCCCTCCCATACACCCCACCCCCCACTCATGCCCCGTGTCTCCCTCCTGTACCCCCCACCCCCCACTCATGCCCATGTCTCCCTTCTTCCCCCACCCCCGCTCATGCCCTTTGCCTTCCTTCTTTCCCCTGCCCACCCCCGCTCATGCCCCGTGTCTCCCTTCTTCCCCCCACCTCCCCGCTCATGCCCTGTGTCTCCCTTCTATACCCCCCACCCCCCGCTCATGCCCCATGTCTCCCTTCTTTCCACCCCCACCCCCGCTCATGCCCTGTGTCTCCCTCCTGGACCCCCACCCCCCGTTCATGCCCGTGTCTTCCTTCTTTACCCCCCACTCATGCCCCGTGTCTCCCTTCTTCACCCCCACCCCCCGTTCATGCCCCGTGTCTCTATTCTTCACCCCCACCCCCGCTCATGCCCCGTGTCTCCCTTCTTACCCCCCACCCCCCGCTCATGCCCCGTGTCTGCCCTGTTCCCCCCCACCCTCCGCTCATGCCCCATGTCTCCCTCCTGTACCCCCCACCCCCCGCTCTTGCCCCGTGTCTCCCTCCTGTACCCCCACCCCACGCTCATGCCCTGTGTCTCCCTTCTTCCCCCCACCCCCCGTTCATGCCCCGTGTCTTCCTTCTCCCCCCCACCCCCCGCTCATGCACCGTGTCTCCCTTCTCCCCCCACCCCCACTCATGCCCTGTGTCTCCCTTCTTCCCCCCCTCCTCCCGCTCATGCCGCGTGTCTCCTTTCTTCTCCCCACCTCCCCGTTCATGCCCCTTGTCTCTCTTCTTCCCCTCAACTCCCGCTCATGCCCCGTGTCTCCCATCTTTCCCCCCCACCCCCGCTCCTGCTCCGTGTCTCCCTTCTCCCACCCACCCCCCGCTCACGCCCCGTGTCTCCCTTTTTCCACCCCCCGCTCATGCCCCCTGTCTTCCGTCTTCCCCCTCACCCCGCTCAAGCCCCGTGTCTCCCTTCTTACCCCCGATTCCCTCTCATGCCCCGTGTCTCCTTTCTCACCCCCAACCCCAGCTCATGCCCCGTGTCTCCCTTCTTTACACCCCCCCACCCCCGCTCATGCCCTGTGTCTTTCTTCTCCCCACAGCCCCCGCTCATGCCCCGTGTCTCCCTTCTCCCCGCACTCACGCCCTGTGTCTCCCTTCATCCCCCCATCCCCCGCTCATGCCCCATGTCTGCCCTGTTCCCCCCACCCCCGCTCATGCCCCGTGTCTCCCTCCAGTACACCCCCACCCCCCACTCATGCCCCGTGTCTCCCTCCTGTACCGCCCATCCATCCACTCATGCCCCGTGTCTCCCTTCTTTCCCCCCACCCCCGCTCATGCCGCATGTCTCCCTTCTTCTCCCCAACCCCCTGTTCATGTCCCGTGTCTCCCTTCTTTCCCCCCATCCCCGCTCATGTCCCATGTCTCGCTTCTTTCCCCCATCCCCTGCTCATGCCCCGTGTCTCCCTTCTTTCCACCCCCACCCCCGCTCATGCCCCGTGTCTCCCTCATGTACCCCCCACCCCCGCCCATGCCCTGTATCTTCCTTCTTTCCCCCGCTCATGCCCCATGTCTCCCTTCTTCACCCCCCACCCCCCCCTCATGCCCCATGTCTCCATTCTTCCCCCCACTCATGCCCGGTGTCTCCCTTCTTCCCACACCCCCGCTCATGCCCCGTGTCTGCCCTGTTCCCCCCACCCCCGCTCATGCCCCATGTCTCCCTCCTGTACCCCCCCACCCCCCTCATGCCCCGTGTCTCCCTCCTGTACCACCCACCCCCCGCTCACGCCCTGTGTCTGTCTCCCTTCTTTCCCCCCACCCCCGCTCATGCCGCATGTCTCCCTTCTTCCCCCAACCCCCGTTCATGCCCTGTGTCTCCCTTCTTTCCTCCCCACCCCCCGCTCATGCCCCGTGTCTCCCTTCTTCCCCCATCCCCTGCTCATGCCCCGTGTCTCCCTTCTTTCCACCCCCCACTCATGCTCTGTGTCTCCCTCCTGTACCCCCACCCCCTGCTCATGCCCATGTCTTCCTTCTTTCCCCCCGCTCATGCCCCGTGTCTCCCTTCTTCACCCCCCCGCTCATGCCCCGTGTCTACATCCTTCCCCCCCACCCCCCGCTCATGCCCTGTGTCTCCCTTCACCCCCGCTCATGCCCCGTGTCTGCCATGTTCACCCCCACCACCCGCTCATGCCCTGTGTCTCCCTCCTGTAGCCCCCACTCCCCGCTCATGCCCCGTGTCTCCCTCATGCACCCCCCCACCCCCCGCTCATGCCCCATGTCTGCCTTCTTCCCCCCACCCCCGCTCATGCCCCGTGTCTTCCTTCTTTCCCCATCTCTGAAGCCAGGAAACTAGCCCACTGGCTCCCAATAAAGGAAAGGATCGTATTCAAAGCCCTGACACTGACCCACAAGTGCATTCACTTCACTGCTCCTGCCTACCTTTCTCAAAGGATCTACCCTGTCTCCACCACCAGGCCCACCAGATCCCCGTACACCAACATGCTCTCTGTGCCACTAGTGAAAAGAGTAAAAGCGGGTGGGTCCAGCTTCCCCTACCTCACGCCCACCCTCTGGAATGCCCTACCTCCCACCATCTGTGGCGAGGACTCCCTCACGACCTTCCGCAAAACACTGAAAACTACCCTCTTCACATAAGGACCGACACATCAGCACAAATACTTATCATTTAGGTTTGTAATTTACGCCCAAATGCAATATTTGTAACAACAGTATGATTTCCTGTACTACTCATAATGTGTCAACAATCGCTATCATATGTACCATGTAACTAAGTTATTGCAAGTAACAGCGCCTCAATGCCCCTGGGCTGCTTGCGCGCTATATAAATTTAAATAAATAAATTTAAATTTAAATAAATAAATCCCCAACTCATGCACCGTGTCTCCCTTCTTCCCCCACCACCCCCCACTCATGCCCTGTGTCTCCCTTCTTTTCCCCCCACCCCCCGCTCATGCCCTGTGTCTCCCTTCTTTCCCCCCCACCCTGTGCTCATTCCCCATGTCTCCCTTCTTCCCCCTCCACCCCCGCACATGCTGCGTGTCTCCCTTCTTCTCCCCACCCCCCGTTCATGCCTCATGTCTCTCTTCTTTAACCCCCACCCCCCGCTCATGCCCCGTTCTCCCCCCACCCCCCACTCATGCCCCATGTCTCCCTTCTCCCCCCACCCCCGCTCATGCCCCGTGTCTCCCTTCTTTTCCCCCCACCCCCCGCTCATGCCCTGTGTCTCCCTTCTTTCCCCCCCACCCCGTGCTCATTCCCTGTGTCTCCCTTCTTCCCCCTCCACCCCCGCACATGCTGCGTGTCTCCCTTCTTCTCCCCACCCCCCGTTCATGCCTCATGTCTCTCTTCTTTAACCCCCACCCCCCGTTCATGCCCGTTGTCTCCCATATTTCCCCCCACCCCCCTCTCATGCCCCGTGTCGCCCTTCTCCCCCCACCCCCCACTCATGCCCCGTGTCTCCCTTCTCCCCCGCCACCCCTGCTCATGCCCCATGTCTTCCTTCTCCCCCCACCCCTGCTCATGCCCCGTGTCTCCATTCTTCCCCAAACCCCCGCTCATGCCCCGTGTCTCTCTTCTTACCCCCCCACCCCCTGCTCATGCCCCGTGTCTCCCTTCTTACCCCCACCCCCGCTCATGCCCCGTGTCTTCCTACTCCCCCCCAACCCCCGCTCATGCCGTGTGTCTCTCTTCTTCCCTCCCACCCCCCGTTCATGCCCCGTGTCTCTCTTCTTCCCCCCACCCCCTGCTCATGCCCCGTGTCTCCAATCTTTCCCCCCACCCCACGCTCATTCCCCGTGTCTCCCTTCTCCCCCCCACCCCCCGCTCATGCCCCGTGTCTCCCTTCTTTCCACACCCCACCCCCCGCTCATGTCCTGTGTCTTCCTTCTTCCCCCCCACCCCCCGCTCAATCCACCCCGTGTCTCCCTTCTTCTCCCCCACCCCCCGCTCATGCCCCATGTCTCCCTTCTCCCCCCCACCCCAGCTCATGCCCTGTGTCTCCCTTCTTTCCACCCCCCCTCCCCCCGCTCATGCCCCGCGTCTTCCTACTCCCCCCCAACTCACTGCTCATGCCCTGTGTCTCCCTTCTTCCCCCCACCCCCGCTCACGCCCCGTGTCTCCCTTCTTCCTCCCCACCCCCGCTCATGCCCTGTGTCTGCCCTTTTCCCCTCACCCCCGCTCATGCCCCGTGTCTCCTTCCTGTACCCCCCACCACCTGCTCATGCCCCGTGTCTCCCTTGGTCCCCCACCCCCGTTCATGCCCTGTGTCTCCCTTCCTGCCCCCACCCCCCACTCATGCCCCGTGTCTCCCTTGGTCCACCCACCCCCGTTCATGCCCTGTGTCTCCCTTCCTCCCCCCACCCCCGCTCATGCCCCGTCTCTCCCTTCTTTCCCCAACCACCCCCTGCTCATGCCCCATGTCTCCCTTCTTTCCTGCCCACCCCCCGCTCATGCCCCGTGTCTCCCTTCTTTCCACCCCCACCCCCCACTCATGCCCCATGTCTCCCTCCTGTACCCCCCACCCCCCGATCATCATGCCCCGTGTCTTCCTTCTTAACCCCCCGCTCATGCCCAGTGTCTCTCTTCTTCACCCAAACCCCCCGCTCATGCCCTGTGTCACCATTCTTCTCCCCACCCCCCGCTCATGCCCCGTGTCTCCCTTCTCCCCCCCACCCCCCACTCATGCCCCATGTCTGCCCTGTTACCCCCACACCCCGCTCATGCCCCTTGTCTACCTCCTGTACCCCCCACCCCGCTCATGCCCTGTGTCTTTCTTCTTTCCCCCCACCCCCCGCTCATGCCCCGTGTCTCCCTTCTTTCCCCCCACTCCCCGCTCATGCCCCGTGTTTCCCTTTTTCCCCCACCCCCGCTCATGCTGCATGTCTCCCTTCTTCCCCCCCAACCCCTGTTCATGCCCCGTGTCTCTCTTCTTTCCCCCCACCCCCCCTTCATGCCTCATGCCCCGTATCTCCCATCTTTCCCCCCACCCCCGCTCATGCCCGGTGTCTTCCTTCTCCCCCCACCCACCGCTCATGCCCCGTGTCTCCCTTCTTTCCACCCCCCGCTCATATTCCGTGTCGTCTTTCTTCCCCCCCACCCCCCGCTCATGTCCCTTGTCTCCCTTCTCCCCCCACCCCCCGCTCATGCCCCCTGTCTCCCTTCTTTCCATCCCCCCACCCACCACTCACGCCCTGTGTCTTCCTTCTCCCTCCCACCCCACGCATGCCCCCTGTCTCCCTTCTTCCCACCCCCCGCTCATGCCCCGTGTCTTCCTTCTTTCCTGCGCCCACCCCTGCTCATGCCCGTGTCTCCCTTCTTCCCACCCTGCTCATGCCCCTTGTCTCCCTTCTTACCCACCACCCCCAGCTCATGCCCCATGTCTGCCCTGTTCCCCCACCCCCGCTCATGCCCTGTGTCTCCCTCCTGTACCCCCCAGCCCCCACTCATGTCCGGTGTCTCCCTCCTGTACCCCCCACTCATGCCACGTGTCTCACTTCTTTCCCCCACCCCCGCTCATGCCCTGTGTCTCCCTTCTTCCCTCCCACCCCCCGCTCATGCCCCGTGTCTTCCTTTTTCACCCCCACCCACCGCTCATGCCCCGTGTCCCCCTTCTTCCCCCCACCCCCGCTCATGCCCCGTGTCTCCCTTCTTCCCCCCACCCCTTGCTCATGCCCCGTGTCTCCCTTCTTTCCCCCCGCTCATGCCCCGTGTCTCCCTTCTTCACCCCCCGCTCACGCCCTGTGTCTCCATTTTTCCCCCCCACCCCCCGCTCATGCCCCGTGTCTCCCATTTTCCCTCCACCCCCCGCTCATGCCCCCGTGTTTCCCTTCTTCCCACCCCCGCTCATGCCCCGTGTCTCCCTTCTTACCCCCCACCCCCTGCGCATGCCCCGTGTCCTCCTTCTCCCCCCACCCCCCGCTCATGCCCTGTGTCTCCCTTCTCCCCCCCAGCTCCAGCTCATGCCCCATGTCTCCCTTTTTCACCCCACCCACCGCTCATGCCCCGTGTCCCCCTTCTTCCCCCCACCCCCGCTCATGCCCCGTGTCTCCCTTCTTCCCTCCAACCCTTGCTCATGCCTCGTGTCTCCCTTCTTTCCACCCGCTCATGCCCCGTGTCTCCCTTCTTCACCCCCCGCTCACGCCCTGTGTCTCCATTTTTCCCCCCCACCCCCGGCTCATGCCCCGTGTCTCCCATCTTCCCCCCACCACCCGCTCATGCCCCGTGTCTGCCCTGTTCCCCCCACCCCCCGCTCATGCCCTGTTTCTCCCTTATGTACCCCCCCAACACCCGCTCTTGCCCCGTGTCTCCCTTCTTCCCCCCACCCCCGCGCTCATGCACCGTGTCTCCCTTCTTCCCCCCCACCCCCCGGTCATGCCCCATGTCTACCTTCTCCCCCCCACCTCCCGCTCATGCCCGTGTCTCCCTTCTTTTCCCCCACCCCCGCTCATGCCCCATGTCTCCCTTCTTCCCCCCCACCCCCCGCTCATGCCCCGTGTCTCCCTTCTTCCCCCCACCCTCGCTCATGCTGCGTGTCTCCCTTCTTTCCCCCACCCCTGTTCATGCCCCGTGTTTCTCTTCTTTCCCCCCCACCCCCCGCTCATGCCCCATGCCCCGTGTCTCCCATCTTTCCCCCCCACCCCCGCTCATGCCCCGTGTCTCTCTTCCCCCCCACCCCCCGCTCATGCCCCGTGTCTCCCTTCTTTCCACCCCCCACCCCCCGCTCATATCCCGTGTCTTCTTTCTTACCCCCCACCCCCCGCTCATGCCCCATGTCTCCCTTCTTCCCCCCCACCCCCCGCTCATGCCCTGTGTCTTCCTTCTTCCCCCCACCCCCTGCTCAAGCCCAGTGTCTCCCTTCTTCCCCCCACCCCCGCTCATGCCCTGTGTCTCCCTTCTCCCCCCCAGCCCCCACTCATGCCCCATGTCTCCCTTCTTTCCACCTCACGACCCCCCGCTCATGCCCTGTGTCTTCCATCTTCCCCCCACCCCCGTTCATGCCCCGTGTTTCTCTTCTTTCCCCCACCCCCCACTCATACCTCATGCACCGTGTCTCCCATCTTTCCCCCCACCCCCCGTTCATGCCCCGTGTTTCTCTTCTTTCCCCCCCAACCCGCGCTCATGCCTCATGCCCCGTGTCTCCCATCTTTCCCCCCCACCCCCGCTCATGCCCCGTGTCTCCCTTCCCCCCCACCCCCCGCTCATGCCCCGTGTCTCCCTTCTTCCCGCCCACCCCTGCTCATGCCCCGTGTCTTCCTTCTTCCCCCCACCCCCTGCTCAAGCCCAGTGTCTCCTTTCTTCCCCCCACCCCCGCTCATGCCCTGTGTCTCCCTTCTCGCCCCAGCCCCCACTCATGCCCATTACTCCCTTCTTTCCACCCCCCCACCCCCCGCTCATGCCCTGTGTCTTCCTACTCCCCCCAACCCCCCGCTCATGCCCCGTGTCTCCCTTCTTCCCCCTCACCCCCGCTCACACCCAGTGTCTCCCTTCTTCTCCCCCCACCCCTCACTCATGCCCCGTGTCTCCCTTCTTCCCTCCACCCCCGTTCATGCCCCGTGTCTCCCTTCCTCCCCCCACCCCCGCTCATGCCCGTGTCTCCTTTCTTCCCCCACCCCCGGCTCATGCCCCGTGTCTTCCTTCTTCCCCCCACCCCCCGCTCAAGCCACCTCGTGTCTCCCTTCTTCTCCCCCACCCCCCGCTCATTCCCCGTGTCTAATTTCTCCCTCCACCCCCGCTCATGCCCCGTGTCTCCCTTCTTTCTACCTCCCCACCCCCCGCTCATGCCCCGCGTCTTCCTACTCCCCCCCAACTCCCCGCTCATGCCCTGTGTCTCCCTTCTTCCCCCCACCCACGCACACGCCCCGTGTCTCCCTTCTTCCTCCCCCCACCCCCACTCATGCCCCGTGTCTGCCCTTTTCCCCAGCCCCCGCTCATGCCCCGTGTCTTCCTCCTGTACCCCCCACGCCCCGCTCATGCCCCGTGTCTCCCTTCTTTCCCCCCCACCCCCTGCTCATGCCCCGTGTCTCCCTTTTTTCCACCCCCACCACCCTCATGCCCCGTGTCCCCCTTCTTCCCCCACCCCCGTTCATGCCCTGTGTCTCCCTTCCTCCCCCCACCCCCGCTCATGCCCGGTCTCTCCCTTCTTTCCCCAACCACCCCCGCTCATGCCCCGTGTCTCCCTTCTTTCCCGCCCACCCCTGCTCATGCTACGTGTCTCCCTTCTTTCCACCCTCACCCCCGCTCATGCCCCATGTCTCCCTTCTGTACCCCCCACCCCCCGATCATGCCCCCTGTCTTCCTTCTTTCCCCCCGCTCATGCCCCGTGTCTCCCTTCTTCACCCTCTACCCCCCGCTCATGCCCTGTGTCACCATTCTTCCCCCCCCCGCTCATGCCCCTTGTCTCCCTCTCCCCCCACCCACCGCTCAAGCCCCGTGTATGCCCTGTTCCCCCCACCCCCCGCTCATGCCCTGTGTCTACCTCCTGTACCCCCCACCCCCTGCTCTTGCCCTGTGTCTCCCTCCTGTACCCCCATCCCCCGCTCATGCCCCGTGTCTCCTTTCTTCCCCCCCACCACCCGGACATGCCCCATGTCTCCCTTCTCCCCCCCACCCCCCCTCATGCCCATGTCTCCCTTCTGTTTCCCCACCCCCCGCTCATGCCCCGTGTCTCCCTTATTCCCCCCCACCCCCGCTCAAGCCCCGTGTCTCCCTTGTTCCCCCCACCATCGCTCATGCTGCGTGTCTCTCTTCTTCCCCCCCACCCCCCTGTTCACGCCCCGTGTCTCCCTTCTTCCTCCCCACCCCCACTCATGCCCCGTGTCTGCCCTTTTCCCCAGCCCCCGCTCATGCCCCGTGTCTTCCTCCTGTACCCCCCACGCCCCGCTCATGCCCCGTGTCTCCCTTCTTTCCCCCCCACCCCCTGCTCATGCCCCGTGTCTCCCTTTTTTCCACCCCCACCCCCCTCATGCCCCGTGTCTCCCTTCTTCCCCCACCCCCGTTCATGCCCTGTGTCTCCCTTCCTCCCCCCACCCCCGCTCATGCCCGGTCTGTCCCTTCTTTCCCCAACCACCCCCGCTCATGCCCCGTGTCTCCCTTCTTTCCCGCCCACCCCCTGCTCATGCTACGTGTCTCCCTTCTTTCCACCCTCAACCCCGCTCATGCCCCATGTCTCCCTTCTGTACCCCCCACCCCCCGATCATGCCCCCTGTCTTCCTTCTTTCCCCCCGCTCATGCCCCGTGTCTCCCTTCTTCACCCTCCACCCCCCGCTCATGCCCTGTGTCACCATTCTTCCCCCCACCCCCCGCTCATGCCCCTTGTCTCGCTCTCCCCCCACCCACCGCTCAAGCCCCGTGTATGCCCTGTTCCCCCCACCCCCCGCTCATGCCCTGTGTCTACCTCCTGTACCCCCCACCCCCTGCTCTTGCCCTGTGTCTCCCTCCTGTACCCCCATCCCCCGCTCATGCCCCGTGTCTCCTTTCTTCCCCCCACCACCCGGACATGCCCCATGTCTCCCTTCTCCCCCCCACCCCCCCTCATGCCCATGTCTCCCTTCTGTTTCCCCACCCCCCGCTCATGCCCCGTGTCTCCCTTATTCCCCCCCACCCCCGCTCAAGCCCCGTGTCTCCCTTGTTCCCCCCACCATCGCTCATGCTGCGTGTCTCTCTTCTTCCCCCCCGCCCCCCTGTTCATGCCCCGTGTTTCTCTTCTTTCCCCCCCACCCCCGCTCATGCCCCGTGTCTCCGATCTTTCCCCCCACCCCCCGCTCATGCCCTGTGTCTCTCTTCTTTCCACCCCCACCCCCGCTCATATCCTGTGTCTTCTTTCTTCCCCCCACCCCCGCTCAAGCCCCGTATCTCCCTTCTCCCTCCCCACCCCCCGCTCATGCCCTGTGTCTCCCTTCTTTCCACCCCCCCACCCCGCTCATGCTCATGTCTTCCTTCTTTCCCCCCCACACCCCTCTCATGCCCCGTGTCTTCCTTCTTTCCTCCCCACCCCCCGCTCATGCCCCGTGTCTCCCTTCTTTCCCCCCACCCCCCGCTCATGCCCCGTGCCTCCCTTCTTTCCCCCCCACACCCCTCTCATGCCCCGTGTCTTCCTTCTTTCCTCCCCACCCCCCGCTCATGCCCCGTGTCTCCCTTCTTTCCACCCCCACCCCTCGCTCATGCCCCGTATATCCCTTCTTCTCCCCCACCCCCGTTCATGCCCCGTCTCTCCCTTCTTTCCCCCCACGCCCCGCTCATGCCCCGTGTCTCCCTTCTTTCCCGCCCAACCCCCGCTAATGCCCTGTGTCTCCCTTCTTTCCACCCCCACCCCCCGCTCATGCCCCATGTCTTCCTCATGTACCCCCCACCCCCGCTCGTGCCCCGTGTCTTCCTTCTTTCCCGCCTGCTCATGCCCCATGTCTCCCTTCTTTCCCGCCCACCCATCGCTCATGCCCCGTGTCTCCCTTCTTTCCACCCCCACACCCTGCTCATGCCCCATGTCTCCCTCCTTTACCCCCCACCCCCGCTCATGCCCCGTGTCTTCCTTCTTTCCCCCCCGCTCATGCCCTGTGTCTCCATTCTTCCACCCCGCCCCCCGCTCATGCCCCGTGTCTCCCTTCTTCCCCCCCACCACCCACTCATGCCCCGTGTCTGCCCTGTTCTCCCCCACCCCCTGCTCATGCCCCGTGGCTACCTCCTGTACCCCCCACCCCCCGCTCTTGCCCCGTGTCTCCCTCCTGTACCCCCCACCCCCGCTCATGCCCCATATCTCCCTTCTTCCCCCTACCCCCTGCTGATGCCCCGTGTCTTCCTTCTTTCCCCCGCTCATGCCCCGTGTCTCCCTTCTTTCCCACCCACCCACCGCTCATGCCCCGTGTCTCCCTTCTTTCAACCCCCACCCCCCGCTCATGCCCCATGTCTCCCTCCTGTACCCCCAGCCCCCGCTCACGCCCCGTGTCTTCCTTCTTTCCCCCCGGTCATGCCCTGTGTCTCCATTCTTCCCCCCACCCCCCGCTCATGCCCCGTGTCTCCCTTCTTCCCCCCCACTCCCCACTCATGTCCCGTGTCTGCCCTGTTCTCCCCCACTCCCCGCTCATGCCCCGTGGGTACCTCCTGTACCCCCCACCCCCCGCTCTTAACCCGTGTCACCCTCCTGTACCCCCCACCCCCCGCTCATGCCCCGTATCTCCCTTCGTCCCCCTACCCCCCGCTCATGCCCCGTGTCTTCCTTCTTTCCCCCATCCCCCGCTCATGCACCGTGTGTCTCCCTTCTTCCCCCCTCACCCCCCGCTCATGCCCCGTGTCTCCCTTCTCCCCCCCACCCCCCGCTCACGCCCTGTGTCTCCCTACTTTTCCCCCCACCCCCCACTCATGCCCCGTGTCTCCCTTCTTTCCCCCCACCTCCCGCTCATGCCCTGTGTTTCCCTTCTTCTCCCCCACCCTCCGCTCATGCTGCATGTCTCCCTTCTTCCCTCCCCACCCCGTTCATGCCCCGTGTCTACCTTCTTTCCACCACCACCCACTCATGCCTCATGCCCCGTGTCTCCCATCTTTCCCCATAACCCCAGCTCATGCCCCATGTCTCCCTTCTCCCTCCCCACCCCCCGCTCATGCCCCGTGTCTCTCTTCTTTCCACCACCCAGCCCCCGCTCATATCCCATGTCTTCTTTCTTCCCCCCACCCCCCGCTCATGCCCCGTGTCTCCCTTCTTCCCCCCACCCCCGCTCATGCCCCGTGTCTCCCTTCTCCCCCCCACCCCCGCTCATGCCCCCTGTCTCCCTTCTTTCCATCCCGCCACGCCCCACTCACGCCCCGTGTCTTCCTTCCCCCCCCACCCCCGTGCATGCCCCCTGTCTCCCTTCTTTCCCACCCACCCACCGCTCATGCCCCGTGTCTCCCTTCTTCCCTCCACCCCCCGCTCATGCCCCGTGTCTCCCTTCTTCCCCCCACCCCGGTTCATGCTCCGTGTCTCTCTTCTTCCCCCCACCCCCCACTCATGCCTCATGCCGTGTGTCTCCCATCTTTCCCCCCACCCACCGTTCATGCCCCGTGTCTCCCTTCTCCACCCCACCCCCCGCTCATGCCCCGTGTCTCCCTTCTTTCCACCCTCCACCCCCCGCTCATATCCCGTGTCTTCTTTCTTCCCCCCACCCCCCGCTTATGCCCCGTGTCTCCCTTCTTCCCCCACCCCCCGCTCATGCCCCGTGTCTTCCTTCTTTCCACCCCCCACCCCCCGCTCATGCCCAGTGTCTTCCTTCTTCACCCCACCCCCCGTTCAAGCCCAGTGTCTGCCTTCTTCCCCCCACCCCCCGCTCATGCCCCGTGTCTCCCTTTTCCTCCCAGCCCCCGCTCATGCCCCGTGTCTCCCTTCTTTCCACCCCCCCACCGCCCGCTCACGCCCCGTGTCTCTCTTCTTCTCCCCCCACCCCCCGCTCATGCCCCGTGTCTCCCTTCTTCCTCCCACCCCCTGTTCATGCCGCGTGTCTCCCTTCCTCACCCACCCCCCGCTCATGGCCCGTGTCTTCCTTCTTCCCCCCACCCCCCGCTCATGCCCCATGTCTACCCTGTTCCCCCCCACCCCCCGCTCATGCCCCGTGTCTCCCTCCTGTACCCCCCCACCCTCCGCTCATGCCCCATGTCTCCCTTTCCCCCCCTACCCTGCGCTCAAGCCCCGTGTCTCCCTCCTGTACCCCCCACCCCCCGCTCTTGCCCCGTGTCTCCCTCCTGTACCCCCCACCCCCCACTCATGCCCCGTGTCTCCCTTCTTCCCCCCAACCCCCGCTCATGCACCGTGTCTCCCTTCTTCCCCCCCACCCCCCGCTCATGCCCCATGTCTCCCTTCTCCCCCCCACCCCCCGCTCATGCCCCGTATCTCCCTTCTTTCCACCCTCCACCCCCCGCTCATATCCTGTATCTTCTTTCTTCCCCCCACCCCCCGCTTATGCCCCGTGTCTCCCTTCTCCCCCCAGCCCCCGCTCATGCCCCGTGTCCCCCTTCTTCCCCCCCACCCCCGCTCATGCCCCGTGTCTCCCTTCTCCCCCCAGCCCCCGCTCATGCCCCGTGTCTCCCTTCTTTCTTTCCACCCCCCCACCCCCCGCTCACGCCCCGTGTCTCCTTCTTCTCCCCCCACCCCCCGCTCATGCCGCGTGTCTCCCTTCCTCCCCCACCCCCCACTCATGCCCCGTGTCTCCCTTCTTCCCCCCCACCCCCAGCTCATGCCCCATGTCTACCCTGTTCCTCCCCACCCCCCGCTCATGCCCCGTGTCTCCCTTCTTTCCCACCCACCCACCGCTCATGCCCCGTGTCTCCCTTCTTCCCCCCACCCCCCGCTCATGCCCCGTGTCTCCCTTCTTCCCCCCCACCCCGGTTCATGCTCCGTGTCTCTCTTCTTCCCCCCCACCCCCCACTCATGCCTCATGCCGTGTGTCTCCCATCTTTCCCCCCACCCACCGTTCATGCCCCGTGTCTCCCTTCTCCACCCCACCCCCCGCTCATGCCCCGTGTCTCCCTTCTTTCCACCCTCCACCCCCCGCTCATATCCCGTGACTTCTTTCTTCCCCCCACCCCCCGCTTATGCCCCGTGTCTCCCTTCTTCCCCCACCCCCCGCTCATGCCCCGTGTCTCCCTTCTTTCCACCCCCCACCACCCGCTCATGCCCAGTGTCTTCCTTCTTCACCCCACCCCCCGTTCAAGCCCAGTGTCTGCCTTCTTCCCCCCACCCCCCGCTCATGCCCCGTGTCTCCCTTCTCCTCCCAGCCCCTGCTCATGCCCCGTGTCTCCCTTCTTTCCACCCCCCCACCGCCCGCTCACGCCCCGTGTCTCTCTTCTTCTCCCCCCACCCCCCGCTCATGCCCCGTGTCTCCCTTCTTCCTCCCACCCCCTGTTCATGCCGCGTGTCTCCCTTCCTCCCCCACCCCCCGCTCATGCCCCGTGTCTCCCTTCTTCCCCCCACCCCCCGCTCATGCCCCATGTCTACCCTGTTCCCCCCCACCCCCAGCTCATGCCCCGTGTCTCCCTCCTGTACCCCCCACCCTCCGCTCATGCCCCATGTCTCCCTTTCCCCCCCTACCCTGCGCTCAAGCCCCGTGTCTCCCTCCTGTACCCCCCACCCCCCGCTCTTGGCCCGTGTCTCCCTCCTGTACCCCCCACCCCCACTCATGCCCCGTGTCTCCCTTCTTCCCCCCAACCCCCGCTCATGCACCGTGTCTCCCTTCTTCCCCCCCACCCCCCGCTCATGCCCCATGTCTCCCTTCTCCCCCCACCCCCGTTCATGCCGCGTGACTCCCTTCTTTCCCCCCACCCCCCGCTCATGCCCCGTGTGTCCCTTCTCCCCCCCACCCCCCGCTCATGCCCCGTATCTCCCTTCTTTCCACCCTCCACCCCCCGCTCATATCCCGTATCTTCTTTCTTCCCCCACCCCCCGCTTATGCCCCGTGTCTCCCTTCTCCCCCCAGCCCCCGCTCATGCCCCGTGTCCCCCTTCTTCCCCCCCCACCCCCGCTCATGGCCCGTGTCTCCCTTCTCCCCCCAGCCCCCGCTCATGCACCCTGTCTCCCTTCTTTCCACCCCCCCACCCCCCGCTCACGCCCCGTGTCTCCCTTCTTCTCCCCCCACCCCCCTCTCATGCCGCATGTCTCCCTTCCTCCCCCACCCCCCGCTCATGCCCCGTGTCTCCCTTCTTCCCCCCCACCCCCAGCTCATGCCCCATGTCTACCCTGTTCCTCCCCACCCCCCGCTCATGCCCCGTGTCTCCCTCCTGTACCCCCCACCCCCCGCTCTTGCCCGTGTCTCCCTCCTGTACCCCCACCCCCTGCTCATGCCCCACGTCTCCCTTTCCCTCCCTACCCCGCGCTCAAGCCCTGTGTCTCCCTTCTTCCCCCCACCCCCCGCTCATGCCCTGTATCTCCCTTCTTTCCACTCCCCCACACCCCGCTTATGCCCCGTGTCTTCCTACTCCCTCCCAACCCCCCGCTCATGTCCCATGTCTCCCTTCTTACCCCCCACCCCCCACTCATGCCCTGTGTCTGCCCTGTTCCCCCCACCCCGCTCATGCCCTGTGTCTCCCTTCCTCCCCCCACCCCCGCTCATGCCCCTTGTCTCCCTTCTTCTCCCCCACCCCCCGCTCATGCCCCGTGTCTCCCTCCTTCCCCCCCACCCCCGCTGATGCCGCATGTCTCCCTTCTTGACCCCCAGCCCCCAGTTATGCCCCGTGTCTCCCCTCTTTGCCCCCACCCCCTGCTCATGCCCCGTGTCTTCCTTCTTTCCCCCCACCCCCCGCTCATACCCCGTGTCTCTCTTCTTTCCACCTCCACCCCTGCTCATGCCCCATGTCTCCCTCCTGTACCCCCCATGCCCCACTCATGCCCCGTGTCTTCCTTCTTTCCCCCAGCTCATGCCCCGTGTCTCCCTTCTTCACCCCCGATGCCCCGCTCATGCCCTGTGTTTCCTTTCTTCCCCCACCCCCCGCTCATGCCCCGTGTCTCCCTTCTTCCCCCCACCCCCCGTTCATGCCCTGTGTCTGCCCTGTTACCCCCCAAACCCCGCTCATGCCTGTGTCTCCCTCCTGTACCCCCGCTCCCTGCTCTTGCCCCGTGTCTCCCTCCTGTACCCCCAACCCCCTCTCATGCCCCATGTCTCCCTTCTACCCCACCACCCCCCGCTCATGCCCTGTGTATGCCCTGTTCCATCCCACCCCCCGCTCATGCCCTGTGTCTCCCTCCTACACCCCCCACCCCCTGCACTTGCCCCGTGTCTCCCTTCTTCCCCCCCACACCCCCGCTCATGCCCCGTGTCTTCCTTCTTCCCCCCACCGCCCGCTCATGCCCCGTGTCTCCCTTCTTTTCCCCCACCCCCCGCTCATGTCCCGTGTCTCCCTTCTTTCCCCCCCAGCCCCGCTCATGCCCCGTGTCTTCCTACTCCCCCAACCCCACGCTCATGCCGTGTATCTCCCTTCTTCCCTCCCACCCCCCGTTCATGCCCCGTGTCTCTCTTCTTCCCCACCCCCTGCTCATGCCCCGTGTCTCCCATCTTTCCCCCCACCCCCCGCTCATTCCCCGTGTCTCCCTTCTCCCCCCATCCCCCGCTCATGCCCCGTGTCTCCCTTCTTTCCACCCCCCAACCCCACCTCATGCCCCATGTCTTCCTTCTTCCCCCCACCCCCCGCTAAAGCCCCGTGTCTCCCTTCTTCTCCCCCACCACCCACTCATGCCCCGTGTCTCCCTCCTGTACCCCCCATGCCCTGTCATGCCCCGTGTCTCCCTCTTGTACCCCCCCACCCCCTGCTCTTGCCCATGTCTCCCTTCTTCCCCCCCATGCCCCCGCTCATGCCCCGTGTCTTCCTTCTTCCCCCCCACCCCCCGCTCATGCACCATGTCTCCTTTATGCCCCCACCCCCGCTCATGCCCTGTGTCTCCCTTCTCCCCCCCACCCCCGCTCATGCCCCGTGTCTCCCTTCTTTTCCCCCACCCCCGCTCATGCCCCGTGTCTCCCTTCTTTCCCCCCAGCCCCGCTCATGCACCGTGTCTTCCTACTCCCCCCAACCCCACGCTCATGCCGTGTGTCTCCCTTCTTCCCCCCCACCCCCGCTCACGCCACGTGTCTCCCTTCTTCCCCCCACCCCCCGCTCATGCCCCGTGTCTGCCCTGTTCCCCCGACCCCCGCTCATGCCCCGTGTCTCCCTCCTGTACCCCCCACCCCCCTCTCATGCCCCGTGTCTCCCTTCTTTCCTCACGCACCCCCCGCTCATGCCCCGTGTCTCCCTTCTTTAAACCCCCACCCCCCGCTCCTGCCCCGTGTCTCCCTTATTCTCCCCCCACCCCCCGCTCATGCCCCATATCTCCCTTCTTCCCCCCACCCCCGTTCATGCCCTTTGTCTCCCATCCTCCCCCACCCCCGCCAATGCCCCTTCTCTCCCTTCTTTCCCCCCCACCCCCCGCTCATGCCCTGTGTCTCCCTTCTTTCCCGCCCACACCCCCGCTCATGCCCCGTGTCTCCCTTCTTTCCACCCCCACCCCCCGCTCATGCCCCATGTCTCCCTCCTGTACTCCACACCCCCGCTCATGCCCCATGTCTTCCTTCTTTACCCCCAGCTCATGCCCCATGTCTCCCTTCTTCACCCACCACCCCCGCTCATGCCCTGTGTCTCCATTCTCCCCCCACCACCTGCTCATGCCCCGTGTCTCCCTTCTTCTCCCCCACCCCCCACTCATACCCCGTGTCTGCCCTGTTCCCCCCACCCCCAGCTCATGCCCCGTGTCTCCCTCCTGTACCCCCGCCCCCCGCTCTTGCCCCTTGGCTACCTCCTGTACCCTCCACCCCCTGCTCTTGCCCCGTGTCTCCCTCCTGTACCCCCCGCCCCCACTCTTGCCCTGTGTCTCCCTCCTGTACCACCACCCCCCGTTCATGCCCCATGTCTAGATTCGTCCCCCCACCCCTGCTCATGCCATGTGTCAGCCCTTTTCCACCCCACCCCCCGCTCATGCCCCGTGTCTCCCTCCTGTACCCCCCCACGCCCCGCTCATGCCCCGTGTCTTCCTTCTTCCCTCCCACCCCCCGCTCATGCCAAGTGTCTTCCTTCTTTTCCCCCACCCCCCGCTCATGCCCCATGTCTTCCTACTCCCCCCCAACCCCACGCTAATGCCGTGAGTCTCCCTTCTTCCCTCCCACCCCCGTTCATGCCCCGTGTCTCTCTTCTTCCCCCACCCCCTGCTCATGCCCCGTGTCTCCCATCTTTCCCACCACCCCCGCTCATTCCCTGTGTCTCCCTTCTCCCCCATCCCCCGCTCATGCCCCGTGTCTCCCTTCTTTCCAACCCCCACCCCCTGCTCATGACCCATGTCTTCCTTCTTCCCCCCCAGCCCCCACTCAAGCCCTGTGTCTCCCTTCTTCTCCCCCACCACCCGCTCATGCCCCGTGTCTCCCTTCTCCCCCCGCTCATGCCCTGTGTCTCCCTTCTTTCCATGCCCCCACTCATGCCTCATGCCCCGTGTCTCCCATCTTTCCCCATACCCCCAGCTCATGCCCCATGTCTCCCTTCTCCCTCCCCACCCCCCGCTCATGCCCCGTGTCTCTCTTCTTTCCACCACCCAGCCCCCGCTCATATCCCATGTCTTCTTTCTTCCCCCACCCCCCGCTCATGCCCCGTGTCTCCCTTCTTCCCCCCACCCCCGCTCATGCCCCGTGTCTCCCTTCTCCCCCCCACCCCCGCTCATGCCCCCTGTCTCCCTTCTTTCCATCCCGCCACGCCCCACTCACGCCCCGTGTCTTCCTTCCCCCCCCACCCCCGTGCATGCCCCCTGTCTCCCTTCTTTCCCACCCACCCACCACTCATGCCCCGTGTCTCCCTTCTTCCCTCCACCCCCCGCTCATGCCCCGTGTCTCCCTTCTTCCCCCCCACCCCGGTTCATGCTCCGTGTCTCTCTTCTTCACCCCCACCCCCCACTCATGCCTCATGCCGTGTGTCTCCCATCTTTCCCCCCACCCACCGTTCATGCCCCGTGTCTCCCTTCTCCACCCCACCCCCCGCTCATGCCCCGTGTCTCCCTTCTTTCCACCCTCCACCCCCCGCTCATATCCCGTGTCTTCTTTCTTCCCCCCACCCCCCGCTTATGCCCCGTGTCTCCCTTCTTCCCCCACCCCCCGCTCATGCCCCGTGTCTTCCTTCTTTCCACCCCCACCCCCCGCTCATGCCCAGTGTCTTCCTTCTTCACCCCACCCCCCGTTCAAGCCCAGTGTCTGCCTTC